>NC_061864.1:44626528-44926528 GCF_907164915.1 Impatiens glandulifera
ATGCTAAACGAATCCCCAAAGGAATCTTCACCATCAAATTCATCCAATCTCACTAGCATCAGCAACAGCAGCAACAATAACAACAGTAGTAGCAAGGAATTGCTTTTTGATTGTGCCACCTTGATTTCTGAAGGAAACATCCGTGAAGCTTCGATCATGATAGACGATCTAAGGCAGAGATTCTCAATCCAAGGAGACCCGTCTCAGAGGATCGCTGCTTACATGGTGGAAGCTCTCGCTGCTCGTTTAGCTGCCTCGGGGAAAGGTCTTTATAAAGCATTGAAATGCAAAGAGCCTCTTACGAATGATCAATTATCGGCAATGCAAGTCCTTTTTGAGGTTTGCCCGTGTTTTCGATTCGGGTTCATGGCGGCAAACGGGGCTATTATCGAAGCATGTAAAGGCGAAAGGAAAGTTCATATAATAGATTTCGACATTAATCAAGGAAGTCAATATATAACCCTTATACAAACTCTCGCTAAGCTACCAGGTAAAAAAATCCATTTGAGGCTAACCGGAGTCGACGACCCTGAATCTGTTCAACGGTCAATCGGAGGTCTAAAACTCATCGGTCAAAGGCTTAAGATGTTATCCGACGATTTGAAACTACCGTTTGAGTTCCATGCCGTCCCATCCAAAATTCAACTCGTTTCCCCCGCAATGCTGAACTGCATTCCAGGGGAAACCCTTATCGTAAATTTTGCCTTCCAACTTCACCACATGCCAGACGAAAGCGTTTCAACTGTCAATCATCGGGACAGGCTTCTCCGGATGGTGAAAAGCATGAACCCTAAGCTCATGACAGTTGTTGAACAAGACATGAATACGAACACGTCTCCCTTCTTACAGAGGTTTTCTGAGGCCTATGATTACTACTCCGCGGTTTTCGACTCGCTCGAGGCGACTCTTCCCAGGGACAGTCCCGATAGGTTAAACGTGGAGAATCAGTGTTTGGCTCGTGATATTGTAAACGTCGTTGCTTGTGAAGGAGAAGAGAGAATCGAACGTTACGAAGTAGCTGGGAAATGGAGGGCTCGAATGACAATGGCGGGATTTGTGTCGTGTCCAATGAGTTCTAATGTGAACGACTCCATTAGGAAACTCATAAAGCAGTATTCGGAAAGGTTTACCTTGAAGGAAGAAACAGGGGCTCTACACTTCGGTTGGAAGGATAGAATCTTGGTTGTTGCATCGGCTTGGAGGTAAAAGAGAATTATGCATTGATTTTATCTTATCTAGCTTTAGATTAAAGCCTAGTTAGTTGTAATAGTAAGTTGACGACTTGTTTATCTCAGTGGTAGAGCATAAGTCTTCGTACTTAAACTATTTTAACCCCCAAAAAAATGTAGTAGTAGTAGTAATAAGTAAAAGTAATATGTAGGAACTTGGATTTCTTTTGTTAAACAAGAAGAGGATGCATATATTCAATCCTGCCTCTCTATTTCTCTTATGTAACACATTTCAAAGTGCTTATTGAAGCTATATATGTAGAAGTTATTATCTTTATATCCTAACATATTCCAGAATTTTATATCAAATGGAAATTTGAATTTTGTATTTGTAATTTGGTTTGATATCATAGTGTGATTGGTTGTCATTACTGTGAAAGGTTGTTTGAGAAACAAATAAAGATCATTTACTATAAATATATATATATATATATATATATATATATATATATATATAAACTGAGTTGGCACGCTTTTCCAAACCTTTCCCTAAAATGATTTTTTCTCATGGTAGAGAATATATTCACCACACTGCAAAACAAGAATTCAATGGCCATGTTAAAAAGTTTAATCATCTTATTGTGTTTTTTTTATAAAACTCAAAATATTTAATATTTAACTATTAATAAAATTACCCTTTCTTCTAATTTCTCATCCATCATTTTTATTCCATCTTTTGAACTTTTTGGAGATACCTAAGGTATTGGGGACAGATGTTCAACATTGTCTATCAGCATTAGAGTAACATATTAGACGTAAATTTTCAATGATACTCGCAAGAAAGCAAGGTTCAAAGCGTGAATAAGATGAATCTGGACTGACTTTACATAAGATATATCGAGAATTAAGGACCATAATATAATTTAGAGAATGTCGATTCTCAAGTAGATCTGGTTCCGAGATCTGAATAGAGCAATCTTACCATTAAAGGCCTGCACTATTCTAGAATCTTTCCTTTATAGAGGACTACGAGAACATTTCTTACTTCCCTTACTGCCAAGAATAGGTCTCGTTCAAGCGGTCCACCTTTATTAGAAGGTTGGAACCACCACTTCTATCTAGCAACAAATTCATTGATTTCCAATGTCTAATTATCAAATTGAGACTCTTTATTGGAGTCAATTTAAAATTCGAATATTTTTTTCAAATCTTACCATTTAGACTCTTTATTGGAGTTAAACGGATAAAAAAACATATAATAATGTCAAAGACATATTAAACGGATCAAAAATGTTAAATGTGTCACAAATGTATTAAACGGGCCAAAACGTGTTAAACATGTCAAAAACGTGTTAAACGTGTCAAAAATGTGCAAAATAGATTAAAACGAGTTATATACTTGATAAATAAAAAATGTATTAAGCGAGTCAAAACAGGTCAAACAAATCAAATATTAGTTAAACGTGTTAAACACGTGTCAAATAAGTAAAAACATGGTAAAATGAATCAAATAATTGCTAAACGAATCAAAATGTGTTAACCGAGATATAAACGTGTTAAATATTAAAAGAGTCAAAATCATAATAAATGTGTTATAAACTAAAATTTAATTTGGTTATCCAATTCATAACCGAGTTAAATAATTGTTAACTAAATTTTATTTAATATAGGTTATGAGTCGGTTATATACTTTATTAAGAACCGTCGTTCATACAACAACAAAATATAATTGGTGATGATGTGATTGGGGAAAGGGATGGGTGCTCAATGGAATTGTTCACTAATTCCATATGAGGTAAGATTCCTTTTCCACAAACACAATGGAAAAATATATATGCCTTGTCAACACATGAATAATAAAAATCCCTGGCTATCATTGGATGTTTTATTAGGAATGCTTGTTCATTTTTATTATTTTAACTTTATCAAATTTTGTTTTACCTTCTCACTTTATAACATATTTTAATTATTATATATCACCCAATTTCAAAAGAGCTATACTTGTCACTTGAGCAAACTTAAATCGTTCAATTAAACTATACTTGTCACTTGAGCAACCTTAACATGTACCTTAATTTTGTTACTCTACTTTTAAAAAAAATCATCAAATTACTTTCAATTAGTTATGTAAAGTTCTTAATCTCCACACAATAAAAATGAATTTGAGTCATTTTATAAAGTTTTGTTTATCTGAATTTTAAAAGGAAGAAAGAACTCCACAAGAAAAAGGAGAATTTTTTTTAATGTGAACTATCATGCTTATAAAACTTCATCATTTGACAACTTATAAAACTTCATCATTTGACAAAAAGTCCCCTTCCAAGCTACATCAAAGATAGGAGATATAATAAATAGACCATTTTAAATATCACAACCCATATTTCAATGTTTTATATTCACAAAGCACAATCCTACTTCTGCTTGCGCCTGCAATTCTTCCAACACTTTCACAATCTTTTCACGGCCCATTGAGGAAGAAGATGTCTCAGTTTCGTCCATAAGCATTTTTCTCAATCTTCGAACAAAGAAACAAAAAGACTTTTAGTAATGATGCTTCACTATGATGACTAAACAGAATCAATCAGAAATATGTATTTCCCCCTATTTTCATTCTCAATTTTATGCTAATACACCAAGGTTAAGTATCATATCAGAGGAATACCTCTAATCTTCTGATCCAAACTTTTCTCACACTTGCACTTACTTTCTTAAAAACAAAATATCCTTTTTTCTCTAGACTTAACACAAGGCACCTCTATCGATGACAAATGAATATTATGAATGGTAGATAAGGCCTAAATTTTATCCCATTGGTTGATTGGGACACACAAATCTGATGATGTACTTGAGGGATCTATAGATTGCTATTTGCGGTCTAAATTGCTAAAGTTCTCATTGGAAAATCTGTAGTGGTGAGCAGACTCAGGACAAATAATCATATTAATTCAAGCTGAACCAAAACCGACTTGGGTTGATTAAAGTAAATTTCAGGTTGGACCGAAAACTATATATATATGCATAAAATAAATTATATTAAGTTGTTTTGTACCTAAAGTAACTAAAATTATGGGTTAAATTCCAAAACGTTTAAACTTATGGATTGGATTGAAATGGATTAAGAGAAAAGAATTGAATTAAACCATTTACTAACTCCTATAGTTAGTGACGAAAATAATTGCAGGAAGAAATAATAATGGTAAATGTAACTATATACCTCTGAACAACTGCAGTGTCTCCATGTCCTGTGCAAATGATGAGCATGGTATTGTTAGGCAAACTGGAGTGCAGCATTTTGATTCTACCATCCAAATGGGTTAATATCTCCTTCAGGTCATCATGTATACTATATTTTACGCCTTTTCGATCAGCCAACTTCTTCTCACATGTAAGTAACGATATCATCTCTGCAACTCTTGCATTGAACCTCTCAGTATCTTCTGCTTGTCTTTTTAAGTAGGAATTTAACTCAGAAAACTGCGTCCACACAAATTGTACCTTTTCATTCTTCACCTAAATAAATGAGAGAAAATTTTATGATTTGTCAAATGTTGTCAAGAGCAGCTAGAAATAGAATTATAGCAAATATATTAACAAAGAAAATATCTATTAATAGTAGCCAGTTGGAAGATACTATGCTTAAGGGCAAAAGGGATAGGGTTCCTACTAGTGTGGACTATAAAACTAAAAAAATAGCTTGATTTTGAAACACTTTTGTATTAAACTAAGCTTAATCCACCCAAATGAGAAATCAAAAGAATGGTGTTTCTAAATCAAGCCATTATCCTCAAATCAACATATCAACAATAGACTCTGAAGAATAAAGGGATTTATAGTAGTAAGCTTATAGCTGCTACTACGTTCTTTATATACTCTTATTTATCACATGTGAAGTGAAAAATAACATATTGCAACTTACTCTCGTAATAGATAGAAAATAAATGAAAATGAATCAAATATAGAATGGAGGAAATCTCAGTGTGACTGAATAAAAACACATACACAAAAAAATATACCTCTTTTCTGGCCTTTGAGAGTGCATCATCATCAGAAGTTACTGGAATAGCATTTGAAGATTCGGAACCGTACCTCTTCACAATGTATAGATCATCGATCAGAGTTGCAGCCTTTCCGGACTCGTTCAGTACTGTAAGAAGCTTTTTCCGGATAGATGATGGCGGAGAACCAAAATCAGGTCCTAGAATTAAAAAAATGGAAATAAGTACAGAAACATTAAAAAAAGAAAAATAAAGGTGAATATGTTACATACAGTAGATATATTAGTAAATATAATAATTATAAGGGTAATATTGTAATTAGAATAGTAAGTTAGTTGGTTAATATTTATGAATAGTAGTATGCATTATGTACAGATATGAATGATGGTCCTAAAATTAACAAAATGGAAATAAGTACAGAAACAGTTAAAAAAGAAAAATAAAGGTGAATATGTTTCATACAGTAGGGATATATTAGTAAATAGAATAAGGGTAATATTGTAATTAGTAGAGTACGTTAGTTGGTTAATATTTATGAATAGTAGTATGCATTATGTACAGATATGAATGATGTATGTTATAATTTGGTTTCTCTCAACTTAAAGGCAGCATAATAGGATATTTAAGTCATTTAACCCAAAAAAACAACTTTTTCATCAAAAAGAAAATCATTTGTTTAAAAAAACTACATGAAACATTCTCTAACTGTTCTGATACCAATGTGGAGAAGAACGATATAATGGCGATTAACATATGCAAGAGAGATGGCTGTCAATCTCCGGGGACTCAAAAAATTAACCGGTGTTAAATCTCTTTATTATTTAAAAATAATTCAAAAATTAAATGGATGGGGTTTATTGCACAACTTAAATGAGTTTGCATGTAAATTTTCCCTTCTAGGAATTCAGAAATATATTTGAACCTTTTAAAAATTGACATGCATATGTACCCTTTTATCCAATTCTATAACATCTTGAGCCAAGCAAGATGCTTCAAAATGATAACACATACTTACCGTGTCTAATTTTCAGCAGTGCCAATTCCATGGCGGCCTTTGCATCTTCAATACTGTCGTGCCCATTACACGAATCTTGTATCTCCCTTGAAAGATGTCTTCTAGTTAGCACGCGAAGTGCAGTCTTGTAAGACTTACCACGATGGTGCTTATACAATACTGCTGTATCTATGACCAAATCATGAGAGATCTTTAGAGCCAACAGATCATTCTCCAGGGAATGCCCAACTAGAATGGTCTCTTTGAATACCAGCTCTATAAATTCATCCTGGAAAGTTTGTTTTCAAAATGAACAAATAAAATCATACTAAGGACTAGAAAATGATACAACTTAAAATTTATGTGATAAATGTAGAATATTAAATTAAGTTCCAAATGAGTTAAGAGTGTGAAAAATAAATGTTTGAAGAAACAAAACGAAAAAATTATTTGAAGTACTTAAAATGTAAGTTGATTTGAAAAATATGGAACTAATATATGGAATATCATTAAAGACCCTCATATGACGTAATTTCATTCAACAACTCATCCATCGAGACAACTAAATTGGTTATATGAAAATGGATCGTTGCATGCGTATGATAATATTGAATGATGTAATTACCTGAACATGTTTCAGAGTAGTGGTGACTCCAGATAGCATCTCAGATGTGATTCCACTATACCTGCATAATCAAATAATGTTGGAGGTTGCAATTTGGGGAAAATGGAACCCAGATAAGGAAGAAAATAAATGCCTAAGAGCAACTAGGAAAGTGGGGATGGGCTTGTTACAATATTTTACTTCAATAAGCTGGTAGCGAACAATGCATGTTAATGGTTATAAAACATGGTAGCTCGACGTGGATATCTCAGTGGTCTTTTAATGTTTAAATGATTTAATGTTTTTCTGGCGTTTCATTGTTGGTGTCTCTAGATATTCTTTTGAGCTAACTTTAACTTTTATTCAAGCTCATAATTGTCCCAGATTTTATTTTACAAAAGCTACAAGATGTTTCGCATTGAACAGCCGAATAGATACAACATATAATTTAAATGATCTTAAATAAAAGATCATAACAAATATGTAACAAAACTAGAAAAATATAATTAATAATCAGCATAAACCTTGGTAAAAGTAGTAAACATTAGCAATAAAATAAAGGGAAACAAGTATGATTCGAATTGTCTTGCAGAAGGGTCCCAAAGGTATGATATTATCCAGCAAGGATTATGAAGACACAGTATTCTGCGGCCCAACTTTAATAATTGCAGGAAAAAGCTATAACAAAATGAGTCATTTATTTTTTATGTACCTTGTATTGTAATCAAGAATGGCATTTGAAGGCTTTACAAGTTTATCTATCATTACCTGTGAAAAAAGAAATACAATTAACAAATTTCAAGAGAAAATATTAAGTCTCACATAATAATTCTATCTTTAAGTTCACATGTAAGGGATAACTCTTGATTCCAGTGGAGAAGATGAGAATTCAGGTCAATTAATCAACCATAAGAGTTTCTGAAGTTGTGATATGCATGAACTTTTGCAGTAGTAAATGACTTAGTAGATAGAACTGAACATTTGGGTGTGGGTATGAGTAAATAGTGTTTAGGCCATACGAAGGGGACAAAAGTTTAAGAGTTTGTTTGATGTGGATTATTTGGGATTATTTCCAAAGTAATCTACCATTCCATCAAACATCACCTTTTCAATCCCATCAATCAAAACATCAACTAAATATTAAAATACCTTATTTTATTTTGGTCATTTTATCAAAATAATCCATTTCTACATCAAACAACAATTTTTCCATATAACCCAAGATCGAACAAGGCCTAATTTTTTTTATGATTTTCGTAATCAAGCTATAGATACCCAGAAGTCATGACTGGAAGCTCTTGGATAAGAAACAAAGTTAGGAAGATAATAGCGGTAAATAGTATCCTAAAAATTTTGAGCTGCTAGCAAAATATGTGACAGTAAAACATACTAACAAAAAACCTCCCAAATAGACTGCCAATTATACCTGCCCTTTAATGTCAACCAGGGTGATTCTTGTTAGCTCAAATCCTTCGCTCGTGATACACTAAACCACAAAGAAAGATGTTGATTCAGATTTGAGACTGAAGAAATAAAAAAAATGAGAAAATGCTCTTATTTTGAAAATTTAATGATTAAACTGATATATGATATTTCTATATATAAATCAGATTAATATTTAATTGAAGTAGTTAAATGTCAAGACTCTCCCTCAAGCAAGGTTGTGCAGTTTTACATGCCCATACAGATTAGTTCTTCAAACTTGGACCTCAGAAATACTTTTGTGAGCATATCTAAATATTGTTTAGTTAATATTTAGGAGACTTAAATCTTTACACTTTCAATCTTTTCAAAAATAAGTAAATCTCCAAATGCTTTGTTCTGTTGTTGTGATGTATTGGGTTTTTATAGAAAAAAAGCTCATATTTGTTTTTATTTTAGTCTCTAATTTATTTATAGATACATTAGAATAAGTTAGGTGAGACTTGAGAGATTTAAGGGAATCTGATTTGTTTTAATTGAGAAAAAACAGCTCTGATATTGTATAAATAGGTGCAACCTATTAGAAGAATCATATGTATAAAGTTTCTCTTTGTCTCCATTTAAAAATCCCAGACACATTCCGATGACAAGCTCATAACATCATACACCAATTATCATTTGTTTACTTAAATGGAGGAACTACTTTGAAATTTTTTAGGAAACACCATTGTGTTGTTTAGGCTTCTATTCGGTATACAGCATATATTGTCTAACACTCAACAAAGTTGGAAAATATTTTTACTACAAAAGAAAGTTAAGGTAACTTAATCAAATAATGAAATGCGGGCTTACCATCTCACAATCAAGTGCTAACATTTTAAAAGGAGGGGTCCCTGAAGGAGACGCACGTGTTGAAACAAACCCTACAATAATGAAGATTAGCTTAGGAATCTTGCAAATAAAGTGGGGGAGAGGAAGAAATGATTTAGCAAGGAAAAAAACAAGTATTCTATTTAAAAAAAAGGAAGCAATAGCTTATTAATCAAGAATGAATGCATCAAAAAAGAGAGCCAAATGAGAAATTTCTATCACCTGATTGATTTTGGATATAACCATTTTCTTCCAATTGCTGAGCTGTGAGTGTATAGTATTCGATTGGGAATGGAATATCCTTCAGGACATCTTCGGATGCTGAATTTTCTGTGATAGAATTAAGACTTCCTGATTTAAAATGTCAAAGGAACAATCAAGATTCATATTGCAGATAATAAGATGCAACATTAACTCAAAACAAGGCACTTTTTTGTAGGATTTGTTTAGCCACGTACTACTTTCTAATGCATGGGGACCAAATATGTAGATTAATATCACTTTGACTGGCGCACTTGGAACAGTTCTATTATGGGGTGGGGGGGATTTATATCAATGAATATTATACCTGTACAAAAAATGGGGAGGAATGTAAAAAGTTTAGCCTAAACATGTGCTAGAGCAAGGCTCATTCTTATCCATGCAACGAAGTTTCCCCATACAAACAAACAATCTCCGGAGGTAGATTTTTTGTCGGTAATGTCCCTGGACAAATCAATGACGGTGAACACAAAGATGGACTTGTCATCTTTACTTGTGAATAAGAGACATGTCCCAGAGAACCTTTTAGATACCTCATGGTCCTAAACATTGATCTTTTGAGGGAAATTCATGAATTGACTAACAACGCTAACTGCGAAGCCAATGTCGAGACGAGATGGAGACAAGTACAAGAATCTCCCCACGAGTCGTTAACTATTTTTGTCATTTGATTCAGATGATGAAGGTTCGAATGGAGGTGATGTGATTTCGGGTATGAAGGTTGAGGATGATGAAGATTTGAATGTAAATGAGGTGGGTTCAGGTATGAAGGTAGAAGAGTTGTTTCGTAGGGAGGACCACAATGTTGAAGATTGTTAAGATTCCCCCTTTAGCATGCTAGTAGTCAAACAACTAACATCCATGGAGAAGGATTTTTTGGAGTGGGGATAATAGCATTTGTAGCTTTTCTAGTTTGGTGAATACCCAAGGAAGATTCGTTTTGTGGCTCGAGGGTCATGTTTGTTCCGGTTGTGGTTATGAATGTGAACAAAGGAGCTGCATCCAAATTTTTGTCAGGGATGTGTTTAGATACAATTTTGGAATTGGAAAATTTTTTTAGAGGGTTTTGTCTACTACGCTTTGGAATTGGGG
Organism: Impatiens glandulifera; assembly: GCF_907164915.1. NCBI lineage: Eukaryota > Viridiplantae > Streptophyta > Magnoliopsida > Ericales > Balsaminaceae > Impatiens > Impatiens glandulifera. The sequence continues at coordinate 44,636,936 of NC_061864.1, forward strand.
AATGTGGGATAGCATACAATTAATGAGGCACGCAGCGGTGGATATGACATTGCCTCAATATATTTTGCGAGCATTGGAGTCGAATAAGAGAGATCGGGTTACCTCAAGGATGTGACTACGGTATTTTCTTTCGACGACTCCATTTTGTTGAGAAGTATAAAACCAAGAGCTTAAATGATTGATGCTCTTTGATTTTAGGAAGTACGAGATAGAGAAAAAGAATTCACGTCTGTTATTGGTTTTGAAGGCTTGGATAGAGGATTGGAATTGGTTTTGGATTGAGACGAAAAAGTCTTTTGATGATTTGACAATTGAAGCAGCGGGGCTGTTACTGCTGTTTCCAGAGGCGCGTTGTACCAGCCCTAGGATTATTGGTGAGGAGTTGACAAAGTGCTTCTGGCAGGACAGCGGAAGAGGCAGGCTGCCATCTGGCAGCAGAAGTCGCAGGAGCAGCGACAACGGACAGTGACACTGAGGGAGTAAGATTGGCATCGGAAGAGCCTTGGGAAGACATGGGTCGGAAGGGTTGCTGCCGAGAGGATGAAAGAGGTGGCAGATTCTTCTGGAAAACGCTTAATGAAACTGTCAAGAGCTCATGGACGTTCTGATACCATGTAAAATCTTGGGATTTTGAAAGTGAAAGTATGATAATATTATTTAACTGCATGAACTGATGTTTTACATAAAGAATGTGATGTATATATTATACATTGAGTAAGCAAAAAAGGAAAAATATGAGTGAATTTTAATGAGCATAAATGACAGCCTTCAGAGGAACAAATATGAGTGAGTTTCAATAAGCATAAATGGCAGCTTGCTGCGGCTGAACCAAGGAGGAGAGGGGAAGGCAGACTAACTACAATATTATTACTTCATGTTATAGCCGTGATATCAATAAATAAATAGATGGTCTATATCATGTGAGTCAACTTTTCTCAATAAAATAATTTTCATTAGTTTCTGGCATTTATCAATAGTGCAGAACAAGGTTCAGTCCATTTAAGAAACCCAAAAGCTTTATCCTAAAAATTAATTTGCTAAACTGATTATTCTTCATGGTTTGTGTTTCAACATAATTAGCTTATTCACAGCAAAACAGTTGACTTCTTTACACCATGAAACATCATGAACAAGTCTGCTCACCATTAACAAAGGAATGTCCAAAGAACTAAGCACAAGCTAATTATAGTGCTTATTCACCACTAATCAAGTTTATTCAATTTCACAGAGCATGGTAAGAATCCACCCTAGAACATTAATGAAAAAGAAAAGACAAAAATTTACAAAGTAGAGAGATTCACAACTAATGTGTGCTTATTTATGAAGAGATTAACCTTGAGAATTCGCCTGGATATTTTCTATTGAAACTGAATCAGTCTCAACTCTTTTCCTTTTCACCCTACTTGTAAGGAGCGCATCTATAGTCTGCATTCCATCTGATACACAGCTGCTACCAAACATGTAAATAGATTATTGTCATGCTAGACAAAGAGAAATGAAAGAAGATCTTCTATTGGAATTGGGAAGTGAGCAGTAACCTCAACCTAAGTGCTAATACTGGCCTTGGTATACCACAGCATTTTTTGAAACCTTTAAGTATTTTCGATTGGGATAAGTACAGAGCAGCGTCAAGACCAGGAACATAAAGAAGAACCACTTTTGGTATCAAAGGCTTGTTCTACAAGATAAAAGAAATGAATCAGGAAAATATATTTGCCTCATAATGTAAAACACTATTTGGAGGCCTTTAGAGGTAGGAAAAGGAAATATTGACAATGGGATGTCTAATAACTACATTCTTTAAAAAAATGAACAAAGATGCAATCAAGGAAAATGAAGAAATCACAGAAAACATATTCTTTATGGCATCGGTTTATGGCACACAATGGGATTTATACAACCAGTGAAATCATCGATATCGAAAATTATGACCACCGCACCATTTCAGTATCAACTTGGAATCATGTCTTCGTATATCTAACAACTACAATCCTCCAATAGAAAAAAACGTATATTACTGCTTAAATAGCAAACTGGTTTTGAATTGGTTTTTACGGACAAGAGTTTTCGCATTTTATTTCATAACACATCCTTTATGGCATTGGTTATGACCCAATGGGATTTATACAACCAGTGAAATCCTCAATATCAAAAATGATGATGCTAAATGCGTCAAAAAGAACAATCGATTTACTTAATATATGTGGCATTATCGTATTGGTCATATCGAGAAAAACACAGTTAAATTGGACATAATGATGGAATTTTAGGCCCATTTGATTTGAAATCAAGTGACATCTGTGTCTTGTCTAAAAGGCAAAAATCAAAGCCTATCTAAAATCAAAGTACCAAATCCAAAACACATATGCATAGAGAAATTTTATCAAAATATTGACAGATATAAACCATATCAACAGTTGCATACAAATGGAATAAGGAGCATAAAAATTGTGTATTTACCCTGATAAAAACCCACGACGGCATGAATCCTTCAGCTAGCACCCAAGTGACAAGTCCTTGAACATCCTACTCAATCAAGAAATAATAAAGCATTTGTAATTCTAACATCGTCTGAATATTTTCCAAACATACTTTTCATATGGTCTAAGATTCTCCATTTTTATTTTCAAAATTACCTGCAAATTCAAGGTTGAGTTTGCTGCAGGTGTGTTAAAATCCACCTCAGCTTTTCCCTGCATAATGTAGTTAAAATTGAATACCAAAGACAGCTACCAAAAGCAAGAACATTTGGAAAACACTCATGAAAGGACTTTAGGGTTTCACAATCATTACCAAACTTACAAGCATCAGAATCTTTTATGCAAGTATTTTCATTAGTAACTTCATCATAGAAGATAAGATATACTAGGTCATTTGTTTTAAGAAATATAAACAAGCATCTCTAAATATAGCTATATTTGAACAAGCTCTAAAGTGCAGCAGGCATTAAAGCATGTCATTATACAGACATAACTTCAAAGAACAACTGTTTAGCTGCGGACATGAGCATGCCGCCAAAACAAAAAGTAAACTAAACCTAGCTTTATAAACTTGTTTCTCATATATTGAAAGCTCTAAAAGAGCAATGGGTCTTTCTCTGTTCTTCTCAAGAAGAAAACCCAAATAAAGTAATGAAAAATACAGGCTCCAGGAACAAACATGCATAGCAGATTTCCAAAAGAAATTCTAAAAGAATATAACACTGCCTGTTATTCGTGTATTATGCTATCAATATGCTTCTGCAGAGAGAGAGAGAGAGAGAGAGAGAGAGAGAGTACTTCTGGACCATAGACGTCAAAGTAAGCTGGGTTGTCCTCATCTTTATCTTTAGTTGATTTCTTCTCTTCGAGAGCCAGAGATTGGCATTGGTGTTCAGGTGAGGGCATGGCGTCTCTTTCTCCCTTGTTGTCTCGAGAAACAAAGTACAATATAGAGAATAAGCAACCAATTTTACAATTCTTCACCCAGTTCCTTTGTTCAGTAAACGGGCCGGGCTGGCGGTCACTTTCCTTCTTAGGGCTAATAAGTATAAAGATAAATAAAAATTAAGTATCTTATATATATTAATTTTAATGTAATCTTTTTTTAGTTAATAGTTCCAAGTTTTAAGGTGAATTTGAGGAAATGACTCTTAAAACGCCTTAAACGTAGAAAGTGCCAGCGTATTATTTTGAATGTGTTTGTGACACTTTTATTTTATTTTATTTTATTTTATTTTATTTTTACGAAAATGCATCAGTTATTTGAAGCAATTTTTTATTTTTTTATTTTAAAAAAAAATTTAATTATGAATTTTTTTTTGAAAAAAATGCCCCAGTTGCGTCACGCAATCGCGAGACGAAAAAAAATCGTCCAAAAATAATAAAAGGGGTCGTTTTTTTTTTTTAAGCGATGCACTTTCCGCATTTAAGGTCAGGATCATTTCCTCAAATTTCCCAGTATTATGGATAGACTACATTGTCAAACCAATGACTCAACTCATTACTTTCACAAAACAAAATAGGTAGTGCTTTGTGTTATTAGCATTATATATGGTTACTATCAAAATAAAAAAATATTTATTTTATTTTTTATAACAGTATAAAAATATCAAATTAATTTTGAGTTATTTATTTAAGCATGTCAAGTCACCAAATAAATTATTTTCAAATATTTGTATTATACACAATTATCAAACAAGCTTTAAATTGAGTATAATTAGGCTTTAAGATTTTAATTGGGTCAATTATTTCATGGAATAAATTATCACAACATTTGACATATTCTTTTTCAAATTTTTAGTTCACATTTAATATTTTGATTTGACAAGTATTAAGATTTGAATTGTTCACTTATATATCAACTTTTAATTTTTAAAAAAATTATAAAAAAATTATATTAGGCTATTCTAAATATTTTGAGGCTAGTTTGAATTTGAGTAGTTTTGTATGAAAAATATCATTTTTATTTTAATATAATATTAAAACTAAAAATTAATTAAATATAATATTTTTTTTTGTGAAGGTAGAAAAATTAACATGAGTTAGGACTTTCACTTTTATTTAACTTTTATTTAATGTGTTCTTAGTAAGAATCGAACTCGTGACATTTGATCTCTTAAAAATCACTCTTATCAATTGATCTAACTTTCTAGATGTTAGATCTAAGTTTTATATATATATATATATATATATATATATATATATATATATATATATATATATATATATATATATATATATATATATATATATATTTGTTTATACATATATTATTAACATAACTGTAAAGTTTTGTTTAAATTGGGATCCATTTGGATCACCAAAGTTTTAGTAAGTTAGGATTTAATTAAAAACCGAAAAAAATAGTAAGTTACTTTAGCGATACTCAAGACCCACAACTTGCACCTGATGCTGACCCAGGACTGAGGACCGAGTCCGAGGATCGGGGATGCACTCTAGGACCGATAGAATGGACTTAGACCACCATCCGACCGAGTAACATCCGTTTTTTTTATAATTTTTTATGCTTTTAGATTTAGGTTTATTTTGTTGACCTTTTTCTATTTTTTAGTTAAGTTTGTGGATTGTTTGATCCTAGGTTAAAAAAAAAATTAAAATTAAACTCTTAACTAAAAATTAAACCTAACCTTAATTTAGACTTAGGATTTTTCTTTTATGAGTTCTTTTAAACTAGTTTTTTATAAAACTAAATATATATATATATATATAAATAAATAAATAAATAGGGTCTTCACAATATTCATTGTTCACTTTAATAAAATTCCTAAAAATCAAATTATACTCAAGCCAATTAAATGTTATCAATAATGTGCTTAGTCTTGATTTTTTTTAGGAAAAACTTATTTGTGAATTATTCGTCTAGACTTTTTAAGTTTTGTCTTTGTCTATTTTTTCATTGCTTTTAATCTCATGCAAACCCTTTAAATGTTAAAAATAGAAAATTCTAAATCGTAAAGCGTAAGAAATTTGAAAAACAGCCAAAATTAACTAGTAGAGACCTTAGGGGCGTTGTGGGATAACGTCTAAAAAACATTTCTCACACGTAACCAAACACCGAACTCACTCTCTTAATTTCCTATTTTTTGAAATTAGGTAACGACTCTCTAGTCATGAGGTTAATTAAATATTAAAAAATCTAAAGAAGCCTATGGCGACTTCCCATTAAAAAAACTCCCGATCTCTCCTAGATTCTACTGGAAAGTAAATTATGGAGTCGTATATAAAGCCTCGGTTTTCAACTTTAAATTTTCAATAAGCTTAAAATTATTTACCCTCACATTTTCAAAATCAACTTTTAAAAAGCGTCCCAGAATTTTCATACTCGTCAATTTAAAAGTATTTTTTTTTAAATCGATCACACCTAGTTTAGACTAGGGATTTTGAAAACAGGTCAAATTTCAATCTTTCTGATTTTTATCTTGGAGGCCTACATCAATAACCAGGCTAATAAATTCATGTGGGAAAGACAAAGCTTAATATTGTATTTAATCGAATGACAATATTCCAGTTTGAATTACATGAATTTAACAAAGAGAATGAGAAATGGTGATAAGAGGAGCTCGACTTATCAAGAAGAAACAAGTCTCTACACATCCTTATATATAATGGTGTCTTGTCCTGCTTGTTGTCTCTACCCTTATTTGGTTGCATTGTTAAGGCTAGAAGGTGAAGTTGATTTCAAAACTAATGGTTGTACAATTTTCTCCTTCTCGAGTAATAATTTTCCCTTGATGTACAAACTTTAGCTATTGATGTAGTGTAGACGCCACATCACTTGCTTGGTGCAACCATGGCCTTCCAAATATCATATTATAGGAGGGTTACATATCTATGACCACAAATTCTACTTTAAAGGGTAATCCTAACACCTTGATAGTAGTCTTGAAATTTCTCATTATCTCTCACTTTGAATTGTCGAACCCCCGTGCACATAAGTCGGAAGGAAGCACTTTATCTTGGGAAACACTCGTCTTAATCAATGTGCGTCTAGGGCATATGTTCAACGCTAACCCATTGTCAATTAAAGACATGGGGACTAGTTTACCTTCCATGCATACTGAGGTATGTAAGGCTTTGGCATGACTTGGACTTCAAGGAGACAAATCTTTATCACTAAAAGAAATATTATAGTCTAGGAAGGCATGCATGACCATGACTACCAACTCTATAGGGGTCAAATTGATAGAAATGACCTTGTTGTTCAATTCAACAAGCAACGATTGGCGATGCTTTACATAAGACATCAATAAATCCCAAATGAATATGTTGGCACTTGTATTTTTAAGTCGTGCCAACACAACATTGGGAGTAGGAGCAAGAGTAGGATTTGGGTTCTCCTCCTTTTTTTGAGCAAGTATAGCTTCAACATCCTCTCGTTGCTTGTATGACTCTAAGGCATGTAAGAAAGTAACCTCCCAAGTGTCGACCGTGACCGTGGTTGCATTGACACAAGTGTTTACTTTGAGAATACTCTTGTCATCCTCAATCACCTCCCATATCAAGTTGACTTTGTTCATTTTGATTCTTGAATTGGCCTTTGAAGCTTCTAACACGATTTCCCATGCAGGAATTGTTGGTGCAACAACCAAGGTAGTTGCTTTCTCTTTCTCATAATTCCAAGGGATAACTATTGTGTTGGATGCTTTCTTTTCACTTTTGGACTAGACGAATAAGGTATTGACTTCTAAAGAGTAATTGCTTATACGAGAAAGAAACATCTCAATTGTTGTGGCTTTTACGAGCTCAACAAAGATAACATTTTGCTCGAGAGCCATGTTACCAAAGAAGTGGGAGTTTACCTAAAAGAAAAATCACATATTAGTGTGATGTCTCAATTTCTCATTTTAAGTTCATTTTACATTCATTAAATAAATGTGAACATGTCCTAAATAGAAATAGACGTTCAAAACTGATAACTAAATTTTCATTGATAAAAATTTGCATCACAAAGGATGGCTTTTCCACAAACATAGAGAAATATATCATTATTCATGCACACAACATGTTTTGCATGACATAAAAAAACAAATACAAACCATGCCTAAGGATGCTAAAGATTAGAATCGTAGTCTAGATCTTCCTCTAGGTCTGTCTCAACACGGGAATCTTCCGAACTCATGAACCCCTCGTTTGTCGGGGAGCTAGGGTAATAATTTGAATGGAGAGCTTCGTACAATCATGCCTTGTCGATCACCTCGTGATCGAGCCTATTAGAAGTCACGTCCATCTGATTCAAAAGAGCAACTTGTCCATTGACCGGAGAATGGGTAATAAGCCCGAGATCATCGTGCACTAGAGAGTCTTTATCATCTAATGAAATGTTCATCTCTACATGAGTCATCCAATGAAGGTTCATGTCTTTGATGATGATATTTTACTAGTAGTCCACGGGTGATAATCTCCATATAGAATGCCACAAACTTGTGTAAGCGTTGTACAACTCTATCATGATTGGTCCATCAACTATGAGATAAGGGACCACCACATAAATGTCAAGACATTTACCAATTTTCTTGTGCATATACACCGTAAAATAAGTGGTAACCCATATTAAGCCGAACAACACAATGAAAGGTCATCCTTCAATTAAGGATGCACTATCCAAGATGTGGTATGAAGAGACCACAAACTAAATATGATGATCACCACCGATAGGATGAGTGTGTAAAGTAGTAACAACTCTTTGTTCGAGCCTTAGTGTATGGTCATAATAAACTCCATCAGTAGGAGGAGGAAGGAAACTGAGCTTTTCCATCTAAAGATAGAGAATAAGAGGAGAACCTCTCCTAGACATGTTGATCTGGTCATGAATAGTCTAACGGACTCTAAGCATGGTCTTAGCTAGAAAAATCTCTGTCAAGTTACGTTGGGCATCCTTCATGGTCAAGACGACTTCTAATATAAGAGATGAAGGTCGTTGCACTACATCGGGGTATAGAATAATGTGAGTCATGAGAATAACCAAGATCTTACGGCTCATAATCTCTTGGTCTTCATGGCTAATTTATCTCTCTAGAAGCTTCTGCAATATAACTATATTGATACTTCCATTATGGACTAGGAAATGGGAAGTGTGCTCTTCAGCGGTGAAGAATTCTCGTAAAAGATCCTAAGAGATATTGAAGATGCCGAGAGGGAAATCATAGAATAGCCCAAAACTCCTCAATGGTAGGAGTGATGTACTGTGAATTGATGGTATATGTACGTGTGCGACCATCACACTAATGTTGCATATGTGCCATCAATTGGTGCAAAGATAGTATATTGCATAACCTATCGTAAATACTAGAAGAAGAGTCCCTAAGGAGCCTTTGTAAATACATGGATATCGTATTTGGAGGGAGTGGATCCATGACCTATACAAAATAGGGTTAAAATAACATCATGATTTTGTTTATTTAGAAAATATATTTTTGTGTTATGAACGTCTATTTCTTCTAATGTAATGCATGTGTACAAGAACATAACGCAAACATTATTACCACATGTATATAAACAATATTCAGAATTGCTTGATCAATTATGTGGCAACCCATGTTACCAACTATGCAAATCATGTCCTAGAATAGAAATAGGCACTCGATTTCTAAATCCATCATGACATTAAATAATATAGTTCATACAAATAGAGAGTAAGTAGGACTCATGAACACAAAGAGTTCGTACACGTAATAAAACAAGATAAATAACAAAACTACTAGAATAAAGAAAGTTTCTCTAATCATTAAAGCATGTCTAATCATCATCTTCTTCAATTGCTTCATCTTCTTCTTCTAGTTCAAGATCAACAATCCCCTCAATGATGACTGGTCTATAAAGTGCACTAACTTCAACAACAACAACTCAACATGTAGGAATCTGAACTGTAAATGTGTCCTTTCACATGAATGGGTAATTGCAATAGAGGCATTTAGAAAGGGATAGCTCTACGCATGACAAATTATCTGAATAGAGAGGTGGTACTATAGAGGGTAGCCTCCTCTAATTTGAGAAAAATGATGAAAGGACCGTCGTTCATATAGTATCTCATGGTATCATAATGATACCATGAAACCATGAAGCAAATGGGATGATCATCTAGAATAATAAAGCTATGATTAACATTCATTATCCTTTGCAACTGAAGATATGCAAAGGAAGGATATGAGAGTGAAGGATGGGATAAGAAATACAACTTGTTCAACAATAAAATATATATGACCAAGGGCAATCCTCAGCAGGAGTAGTATGATGAGCCTGAAGGGAAGTCTCGGAGACCATTGAGCATCTCAACGAGCACTAGGCCAACCAATCCTTGCGAATGGGTTATAATGGTATATAAAACTTCAACTAGGCAAAGAGAGGGTCGTCCGCCATTGAAGGGTGCAACAAGTAATGATCTAGAAGCACCATCATGGCACGTTTGTGTTGTATGGAGCCCCTAATCAATCCTCTAAAATGCCAAGTGACGTTGTCCAATTTATGCAGATCAAGAAATCTGTCAGCGACGATCTACAATGTGTAGTACCTTCTACATTTGAATAAGTCTCGAAGCAACTCTCACGGATCTTTAAAATGATACTAGAAGCATGATCTCCTCAAATTGAGATCGAATCATCACTTGGAAATCCTCTATAGTAGGGAAGATACGTTCATCGGTCACCAATGACATAGACGCACGCATTTAGGTCCCACCTCCTCTACATGTGATCTATCAACTCTTTGTTGATCCTAACATGGGCAAGCAACAAGATTTCATTCGCACCGAAAGGTGTGAATGTAGTAGTATGGTCATGAAACACTTCGAAGTATGACTCCAATTGGTCCTCGGGTAACATTGTCATTATCATAGAAAAACAAAAGTTATAATTAGTTTTTATTTCTAAAAAACAACTTGAGTTTTAATCATATAAGTGTCTATTTCTTCTAACATGCAAACACGTAGCAAAGAAGCACAGCGATTGGCTTACAAAACAAGAGTTTTTGTACTTAAGAAGAAATGAGATGAGAGAAACGAATGTATCTTTATGTTTTAAAGATACATCATGGGCACAAGGGCCGACTTGCGTTGTTAGTATCCTATAAATACTATTTGACTACACCGCTTCGACATTAAAAAGGTGTTTGAGCATGTACGTATGCAAACAATGTTTACCAAAATACTTTTGTTCACACACACCTTTAATTGAAAGGCGTTGAGTCTTGTTAGGTTTAATCCACATGTAAACAAGAAATCAAGAAAATGCAAATGCGAGATTCACGGGTTTTGTGCCCATAAGAAAAGATTATTGTGAAAGGAGTTACGTAACTTCCTCTTTTGTTAGGGTAGTTTGGTTAACTACATGTTTTAAGCTAAGCATCTAGTCTCTCCCCAATAGAGTTTCCAATTTTATATACAATTTTTATTTCGTCTTCTCTCACCCATCTTTCATTAGTCTTTTCCCTATCGTTTTGAGAGTTTTCTATGCGTCTTCCAGTTTTAGGGTTTTCTTAACGTCTTTCATTTTAGAGCGTGAAAGGATATATCACTAGGAGTAAATTTATCTATTCAAATCATCTTCCTTTAAGAGTAATTTGTGGAGTAATTTGTGCAATCCAAAATTGGTCGATTCAATGCCTTACATATCCTTTAAGTGATCTGCCCACGAAAGGGATGCAAAGATGGACTTGAATGGTAAACCCGACCCATGGACTTTTTAAAAAAAGATTTTTTTACGAAAGTTATGCTAAAGAAACCTCGTGGTTTACCTTTCTCTCTAATCTCACTAAAAGTAGATGAGAAAACTATCTACATAAGAAGTTGTCTTATTTGTTTAAGATGTGGAACTAAAGTGGAGTTCTATATCATAGACTTTTTGTTTGGCCCATCAAGGTTCTAGATTAGTACGTGTAGAAACGTATAGTAATCCAATTGTCTTTAAGAGTCACCACTTTAGTTTACTTCACAAAAAAACTAAGGAAAAGAATATTATATTATTCACGGATTAAGGATCCTATGTTTGGTTACACATGAGGAAAGGGTCATAAAGTTATGTCTTATGCGCTTATACCATTAGATAGTCTCTACTTTAATGTAATTGACCATTTGTTTGTGAAGGTATGTTACACGTTGCATTATGAGTTCAAAATTCTTTTGTTTGTGTATATCTTAACCTTGTATCTAATCTAAAAGGAAAAACCCTATTCATCACTCAATGGTGACTTTAAGCTCTAATTAGATTTCGATATAGGTCGATATCAAGTCACTAGAATTCTCTCGGTTTCTATTATCATGTCTTAAGTCTATTTATGAAGATATCCTATGCTTAATCCAAATACGACTTTGAACACTCATTAATTTTTTCCTATATAGAAGAATATATAACGGAACCTTGAATGCTCTCCCTAGGCACATGTGAATGAGAATGTGAATCTGCTGTTTTACATGTTGCTTGGAGGTTTCTTGTTGATCCATCAACTCTTTGTTGATCCTAACATGGCCAAGCGACAAGATTTCATTCGCAACGAAAGGTGTGAATGTAATAGTGTGGGCATGAAACACTTCGAAGTATGACTCCAATTGGTCCTCGGGTAACATTGTCATTATCATAAAAAAAAAGTTATAATTAGTTTTTATTTCTAAAAAACAACTTGAGTTTTAATCATATAAGTGTCTATTTCTTTTAACATGCAAATACGTAGCGAAGAAGCACAGTGATTGGCTTACGACACAAGTGTTTTTGTACTTAAGAAGAAATGAGATGAGAGAAACAAATGTATCTCTATGTTTTAAGATACATCATGGGCACAAGGGCCGACTTGCGTAGTTAGTATCCTATAAATACTATTTGACTACACTGCTTCGACATTAAAAAGGTGTTTGAGCATGTACGTATGCAAACAATGTTTACCAAAATACTTTTGTTCACACACAACTTTAATTGATAGGCGTTGAGTCTTGTTAGGTTTAATCCACATGTAAACAAGAAATTAAGAAAATGCAAATGCGAGATTCACGGGTTTTGTGCCCACAAGTAAAGATTATTGTGAAAGGAGTTACGTAACTTCCTCTTTTGTTAGGGTATTTTGGCTAACAACATGTTTTGAGCTAAGCATCTAGTCTCTCCCCAATAGAGTTTCCAATTTTATATACGATTTTTATTTCGTCTTCTCTCACCCATCTTTCATTAGTCTTTTCCCTATCGTTTTGAGAGTTTTCTATGCGTCTTTCAGTTTTAGGGTTTTCTTAACGTCTTTCATTTTAGAGCGTGAAAGGATATATCACTAGGAGTAAATTTATCTATTCAAATCATCTTCCTTTAAGAGTAATTTGTGCAATCCAAAATTGGTCGATTCAATACCTTATATATCCTTTAAGTGATCTGCCCACGAAAGGGATGCAAAGATGGACTTGAATGGTAACCCTGACCCATGGACTTTTTAAAAAAAAAATTTTTACGGAAGTTATGCTATAGAAACCTCGTGGTTTACCTTTCTCTCTAATCTCACTAAAAGTAGATGAGAAAACTATCTACATAAGAAGTTGTCTTATTTGTTTAAGATGTGGAACTAAAGTGGAGTTCTATATCATAGACTTTTTGTTTGGCCCATCAAGGTTCTAGATTAGTACGTGTAGAAACGTATAGTAATCCAATTGTCTTTAAGAGTCACCACTTTAGTTTACTTCACAAAAAAACTAAGGAAAAGAATATTAGATTATTCACGGATTAAGGGTCCTATGTTTGGTTACACATGAGGAAAGGGTCATAAAGTTATGTCTTATGCGCTTATACCATTAGATAGTCTCTACTCTAATGTAATTGACCATTTGTTTGTGAAGGTATGTTACACGTTGCATTATGAGTTCAAAATTCTTTTGTTTGTGTATATCCTAACCTTGTATCTAATCTAAAAGGAAAAACCATATTCATCACTCAATGCTGACTTTAAGCTCTAATTAGATTTCGATATAGGTCGATATCAAGTCACTAGAATTCTCTCGGTTTCTATTATCATGTTTTAAGTCTATTTATGAAGATATCCTATGCTTAATCCAAATACAATTTTGAACACTCAGAAAGGGAATTGGAGCCTCGTGTGTGCGACAACCAAAATCGAGAATTTTCCCAAAAGGATTGGAAAATCTATAAATTGTATGTGCACGTTGAACGTATTTTAAAAAATATTTTCAACATGAGTTCAGAACTTCTAAGGGTTACGAGACTACCGATATGACTCCGCTAAGATGAACATTTCTTTTTCAAAAGTATTCCAAAAAATCTGAAAAATCTCATGGCATTCAAAAATTAATTTGTGAAACTATTAAAAAAATTTCATAATGTTTCGGGCCATAGAGCTCAAGATATGAGCATTACAAAATAAGTCGTTTTTCAAATGGGCCCTAAAAAGGATGGAAAATATTATTCTCGTAGAAAATAATATTTTTGAACATCCTCAAATATTTATAATTTTCTAAAATGATTTAGAAGGTCGAATGGATGAAACAAGGTTGTTTGGTATAAGAGGAACCAAACAAGTCTTAAATATTTTCTCAAAAAATGGAAATTGAAACTTTATTGTCAATATTGGACAAATATAAAGTCTAGGGTCGAATTGGACGTGAACAAATAGTCCAATGGTTGAATTGTTTCGAATTTATTGAAAATAACATGAAATTGAAAGTTGAGGGTTGAAATTGCACAAGGCAGAAAGTCAGGGGTTGAATTAATTATGAATTAATAAATTAATTGAATAATTAAGCCTCAGGCTGAATTTAAAAGAGTTAAAGGCCCCGGGGCATCTTTGAACATCCAAAAAAAGTTTAAAAATTGGATAAAGAAAAACTTGGGAAAAGATGACCCGACAATTTAGTCTTCTTCTGCCTGGTCGCCGTCAGTCTTTGCCCTAGTTCTGATGCCAAACAAAAGATTCGCGTAGGGAATGGGCAACCCCTACTCGGGATCGCCTCGAAGTTAGCTCACCTTTGTCGTCGCGGAACTCTTGTCCAGTTGCACCTGGAATCCGTCATCAAAGAACATAGATTTACTATGTTTCAAATCGGAAGTCCAACTCTCCAGTTGAACTTTATCTGTTTTCACCGTTGCTTCAAATTGCTTGAGTTCATTGTTGTAGAGGCTCTCCTATACATTAGAGACATTCAACCGACATTTTAGTTCATTGTTATATTAAATTAAGGAAAGAAAAAGGGGGAATTAAGATTAAAAGGGAAATCATTAATTAAGTTGAATTAAGAAAAACACTTTAATTGATTAAAATGAACTTAGGATAATTAAAATCAATACGACATAGTTTTGATGATGCATTGATAAATGAATAAAACTAAGTTTTGCAAATGTTTAATGCTCAAGTAGAGTTGTAGAGGAACTGGTAGCAGAGTTGACGTCAATAGTGTTGAAGAGGCGCTGACAACAACCTTGTCAACAACAGAGTTGAAGAAGCACTGTCAGCAGCCTTATCAACAACAGAGTTGAAGAGGTATTAGTAGAAGCCTTGTCAAAAACAGAGTTAAAGAGGCGCTAGTAGCAGCCTTGTCAACAACATAGTTGTCTTCAACGCGCTGGAAGCAACCTTGCTCCAACAACTGTGTTGAAGAAGCGCTAGCAGCAGCCTTGTCAATAGTAGAGTTGAAGAGGCGTTAGCAGTAGCCTTGTCAACAACAGAGTTGAAGAGGCGCTAACAGCAGCCTTGTTAACAACTGTGTTGAAGAAGCGCTAGCAGCAGCCTTGCCTCAACAACAGAGTTGAAGAAACGCTAGTAGCAGCCTTGCCTTAACAACAGAGCTGAAGAAGCACTAGCATCAGCCTTGCTCCAACAACAGTATGAAGAAATACTGACAACATGCTTATTCAAACGATAGTATGAAGAAGCGCTGACAGTAGCCTTGCGCCAACAGACTAAAGTAGCAAACAGTAATGTTGCGCCAACATCTATGTTGCGCTAACAGTCGAGTAGCTAACAGTAGTGTTGCATCAACAACTGTGTTGCGCTAGCAACCAACTTCCACATCAGCTTAATACGCCAAAATGTACAACTGCCACATACACAATAATTTCACTAGCCCCCGCAATACTATCTAGTACACCACGTTCTACCAAATATTTCGCGCGCTACAATCCCGTACGCCACATTCCAACTAATATTATTCTTAGGAGCACTATCCCGTACACTTGGCGAACAACCATCGAAAAGCTGTCACGTATCTATGAATTAGATTCGACCGTTGTACCACTTCAAATATAAAAAGGCATTAGAGTACAACGACGAATCTCTTGATCTGACTCTCAGTGAATTTACTCACGATCTCTAAATCTCCTTATCTTACGATCCAAAAAGCTCTTTGATTAATCTCTCACTAAGTTGATTCTGTAAATCACTACGT
Source organism: Impatiens glandulifera (assembly GCF_907164915.1). Taxonomy (NCBI): domain Eukaryota; kingdom Viridiplantae; phylum Streptophyta; class Magnoliopsida; order Ericales; family Balsaminaceae; genus Impatiens; species Impatiens glandulifera. The sequence continues at coordinate 44,652,794 of NC_061864.1, forward strand.
TAAGTTGAGCGTCTGTTGTATTAGTTCATAATAATTTCAGTGTTGTAAGTTGAACAGAACATTGTTTGTTCAATAGAGAGTGTGATAGCTAAGAGTTTAAAACAGGCAATTGTTAAGACCTGTACTCTAAGTGGGTTTGTGTAGAGGCTATACAAATCAAAGTCTTCTAGTGAAATACTTCTAGAAACAAAATAGGGGGTGACGTATGAGTTTTATCTCCGAATATCCATAAAATCTTGTGTTATCTCCTTTGTACTTTATTTAGTCGTATATCTACTGCTTCAAATCCCGCAAGTATTTTTCGCACTTGAATTTCGTTCAAGAACTTGCTACGATTTGTTGAAGAATAGAAATAGATTTTAAGTCTTTAACATGATTAAAATCGAATTGAAAGTGAAAATTAGCACAACAATATTTAACCCATATTCTATTGTTGTAATCGATCTTAACAGAACGAAGTGTAGAGGAATCGAAGGAGGATTCCTTTACGCATATGAAAATCGGACATGGGTTACTGTCTTTGACTGATTGTTCATCGAGGTATTTGAGCCGTGGCCTTCAACGACACCTTCTTTGCGTCCTAGAGCTTCAATTAGGCATTCGCTAGGATGAAGAAGTACTCCGAAACTCGTATGAGAAATTGGCCGACAGTTCTTCCTCCGTCGACCAATATTCAATGATTCTGGCAAACCTTAATATTTTAGATTCGAGGCTAGTCAAGACATAGCATCTTCCTAGATTAGACATAACTAACCAAAGGACTTCTAGCAGCTAAGTTCACCAATCAATTATGCAATGCAAACTAATAATTGATTTACACAAAAAATTCATAAATTAAGAAATTTCAATATAATGAATCTATATAAGATCAACGTCGATGTACAAAATCGATGTTCACAATCTGTTACACATTGTAGGGATTAGAAGACCTACCTGAATGAGCAGGAGAAAGGAGAACAAATGAGGAAGAAGAGCTTGCTAAAGATGCTGAAAATCAAGTTGGAACCACCTTCAGATGTTCTTCAATTAGTCTTTATAACTCACAAGTGTAGTATCTCTCTCTAGGTTAACTGGATTTTCACAAAATGAGAATATGTTCCCTCGTGTGATGTATTTAAATACTCTTTGAGTAAGGGTATTCTCGAAACATTTTAATTTTAGCCTTGCCTCAATTGGTAACTCACTCAATGGGTCATCCATGGTTGAGTTCGAGTTTATATTCGTTGAAGTCAAGCCATATGTCTCGGTAACCCATCCACCTTCATTCTCCAATTTGAAACAGGCCAATTGATGGAGTATGAACTAAGTTACGTATTTTAAAGTCAATCCTTATTTGAGTTTTTGGTTTTAGAAAATTTTGATCAACTGAAACTTCAAACAACTGTAACTTTTGACTCCACCTTTGAGTCTTAGACATGGTGAATTAGAAAGGTATTGAAGTTGGCTAAATTTTTCGTTTTTCCCATGAAGTTAGAGACAAGCCGCATGTCCATGCAATTCTCGATGGAGCCTCATGGGTTATGAATGAATCAGTCTGATATGCAGACGACCTAACGTGGGTTGTAGATAGAACCATGAGTATTACTTGCTATAAAATAAAATCCAACTCAAATATCTATCTAATGGTAGTACACTCACATGAAATGGCCAAGTGAGTGAAAATATATGATTTTTCAAACTCACACCAAGCTTCAATTCCCTCCAAGATTGAATTGGGTGAACTTGTATTGGGTTGTCGAGCTGAATAGACCATCTTAATCGTCGAATGGAGATGCAGGACCGGTGACATTCAAACGGGCTATGTCTTAGATTTCCAATCGTATATCACAATCCAATTTTAATTCTCTATAGCTTAAGTTATAAATTTTTAACTACAAGCATGTCCAGTATTATTCCATTTTAGTCACGTTGTCTTATATCGCCGATTTCGAGGGGTTAAGATCTTCGACTCAATTTTAAATACAAACAGATCTTATAGAGGGCTCTTCGAGCTTTCTAAATAATCTAAGGTCGCACAAAACCACCAATGTGAGAGGTCTGTGTGAAATTTTAAAGTTGGAGATCAATTTTAAATTCCCTCAAATCATCAAAGTGTCAAACAAATGTATTTGGGCATCTTTTTCAAATGATTCGCGCCTTAAATCATCATGACGTTAGTGTACGCATTTTAAATGCTTTTTAGGTACGTGGTCAAACTCGCTGACTCTCGTTGACTCGTCCATTTCAACTCGATTTTTGACCTTTTTACCATTTTGAAAGTCATCTGCACAAAATTGCAAGCAATACTGTTACACTCAAAATTCATGAATTTTCAAACCGGTCATTTTGAAAGTTTGAAAATTTCTAAAGCTCGATTATTTTTAGAAATTGGCATTTGCACCGCTATTCAAGGGTCTTTCAAAGCTAGTTTTGAAAAGCGTTTTATGATTTTTACTCTCTCCGTCTAATAATCAAGTGTGATCATCAAATTAGACCGGAAAGATTCATTTTAATTTTAGAGTTTAAAAATTGAGTTTCTACAAAATACATATATAGTAGTCATATAAGGAGTTAGTGAAAAAGTTTTGTTGCATGGGCTCGTAAATCATTGACTCTGGATAAAGTAGCCAGACTTTGTTGAGAAGGTGAATAATAAAAGTGTATTACAAACCAATAGTGGAGGGGGTTAACACCGCCATAAAATGAGAAGTATCAATTAAATTAAGAATTTTTTCTCATCTCCACAATGCCTATTTTTATTGGACGGCTCATTGTCAAATAGAAAGACTGATCCCTTACATTCTAGGTCAAACCTCTCGTATCATCGTTTAGTATATAACAAGTTGTCGTTCATCATCGACAAGCTTTCGTTTAATTTTAAAGAAGTATGGCAAGCATCCTATGATTTGTTATGTATAATTCTTAAAGATAATAGGGTTATGTTCCCTTTATAATTGTCTTGGAATTTGTAATATTAAATCTTATGAATCATTTGAGAGATATGGATTTCTGATATATCTATCGGGGTTTAAAATGTAAGGACATAATTGATTTGATATTTAAAATTTTGTTTTCCGAGTTACACAATTTAATTCCCCAACAAAGTCGTCAAGAGAGCTTTAGACACCGAAATATGTAGAGACCTAGGGCAATCAATTCGTTTAAAATATTTAGAGGTCAATTTAAAAATAATTTTTATTGGCCAAAAATTTCGTAACTTATCTATTTTATTTTTATTTTTAAAAGAGATGAGGTATTGAAATAATAATTCTAATTTAAAATTAAATTAAATTAATAATCAATTTTAAAGAGTCATCACTTGATAAAAATCAATAATATTTTACGTATATAAACACAATTTTATCTGAAATTCTTGTTGGTTTTGATATTTGGTGATACTCAGGAAATGACTCTTGTGTTATGTCCTTCATACCCGTTAAAGAACGGTCTCTATTTCATAAATCTTTGGTTTTTTATTTAGAAAATTATTTCATTATATTTTAGGTTATTTTTCAGAATTTATGCATATATTTAAATTTAATATTCTAAAATTTAAAATATTAAAAACATTAATACATGCTATCGATGTTGAAAATTATGAAAAATTATACCTCAATATATGAGTTATAGATGGTAGAATTAAAAAATAAATTCAAAAAATCATTTTTAAAATATTCATTTAAGAAAATATTTTAAAATCGTTTTCTATTTTTCGATTTTTAAGAAATAATTTAGGGTCTAAAATGTTGATTAATATTAAAAATTCAGAAGGATTAAACAAACGGACCCTTAAGTTGTGTTGGATCGCGCACTAGGTGAACCAACGGTTCATGGATTGTGGTTCGGAAGTGGCCTGGCTCTGTTTGTGTGTATTCTAGACCGTGGTCAACACGGTTCAACCGATGGTTAGTGCGGGACAAGGCATCTTCGGTCGCGCGAGATTTTTATCTATCGGAAGAAAGACCTAGATGATTTTATCGGTATAAAATCAATCCAGGTCTAATTTCTTTGGTTGGGAGGAGAACTTGGGCTGGTTTTGTCGGTCAAAAATCAAGTCGGGTCACAATTGTTTTGGTCGGGAGTGAGGCACTCGGTCGTCTTCTTTGTTAGGTAGTGTGTAAGCACTAACAATCAACATACCTAATTTATAATATTAAAATAATTATTTTAATTTATATTCAAATAAATAAATCAAAATAATTTACCCAAGGTCAAAAACCTAATTAAACAATTAATTAGATTAATTATTATGATAATTCAAATCTAATTAAATAAGGAACATGGCCAAATAAAAATATTATTTAGGATAAATGTTGTACTCAATTTATCATAAAATAATTTTAGAAAAATTAAGGGATTAGAATAAATAATTTGTGATGAAAAAGGTACCAAAAATTATTTATTTAACCCAAAAATATATAAAAAAAAAATTGGCAAAAAATTTTCATATTTATTTTTAATATTTTGTGTATTAAAAAAGATTAAAATTAAAACAAAAAAGGTGAAAGAAAAATCAATTTCAAACAAATCATTAAGGATTTAAATAAATTTTTTTTTGCAATTTCGTGTAGTCGAAATCTGGAAGAAAAGCTACAACCGAAACCGCGTCCAATGGATAGCATGTTGTAACTGAAGTAGAGAGCGCCCACGCCATACCTGATTGGCTAACGCCCATTAGCTAGAACGCTAATTGAGCGCTGAATCGCTAAAGGAACACAACAAAACGCCAACTATGCATTCCGCATTCACCAAATAGCCTCGAATGACATCGTCTCGATCCGAGGTCATCTTCTCCAACGCGATCTTTGGAGAGATACGAACATATTCATCTTTGATTTTTTAATGATGGAACTTTGCCTACAGTCAACCATTTCAGCTAATTCGAAAGGTGGAATGACCACCCCGATAGTGATCTTTTCCCCTATAATTATAGGCACAATCATTGCCTATTCCGGTAAGTTGATCCAAGAACAGCCAAAACACCATTGAGTGTTCTTGACTAATTCAATCCACTTGGATGGATCAACCGACTTTATAGCCTCCCTCAACAAATCCGAAGCCAAGAGACCCCATCTCTAGCTTCAAACAGAAAATCCTCCATTAAAGTTTCAAGCTTCTAAATTTTTTGAAATTTCGTATCAGGCCTTTCTAAGCACTAAAAATCCACATACCCAATTTATAATATTAAAATAATAATTTTGATTTATTTACAAATAAATAAAATCAAAATAATTAACCCCAAGGTCAAAGACCTAATTAAACAATTTTGGATGAAATGTGGTACCCATTTCATCATTTAATCCCAAAAATTATTTATTTAACCTAAAAATATACCAAAAAAATTAATAAATTGGTAAATATTTGTCATATTTATTTTAATATTTTGTGAATTTAAAAATATCAAAATCAAAACTAAGAGGGTGAAAGTAAAAACAATTTCAAACAAACCGTTAAGGTTTTAAATAAAAATAAAATCGCAATCCGGTGTAGCCGAAACCCGGAAGAAAAGCTACAGCCGAAACCACGTCCATTGGATGAACGCTGGATTTTCATCCAACGGCCCATACGCGCCCACGTAACCTTTGTAGCTGAAGGAGTGTGTGTTTGTGCCACACCCGATTGGCTAACGCCCGTTCGCTGGAACACTAACAGAGTGCACGTATCGTTGACGGAATGCAATGGAATGCCAAAGACGCATTCAACGTTCGCCAAATAGCCTAGAAACGACGCATTTTCGACCCGCGGTCATCTTCTCCAATGTGATCTCTGGAGTGATAAAAACAGTTCCATCTTTGATTTTTCAAAAATGGAACTTTGCCTACAGTCAACCATCTCGGCTGATTCGAAAGGTTAAATGATCACCCTACACGGTAATCATTTCCCCTATAATTATAGGCACAATCACTGCCTATTCCAGCAAGTTGATCAAAGAACAACCAAAACACCATTGAGTGATCCAAGTGTATTTTTGAAATTCATATTTTCAGTTTGAATTTGAATTTTTTATATTTCAATTTTCCCAAGTTTGTATAATGTCTGGCTGTTGGATTTTATTATTGGAAATCAATCATAGGATCATTTCCATCCTTTTTGTTTATCTTGGAATCAATTAGTTAATCAACCTTAAATAAAAAAGCCCAAATTTGAATTTAAAAAATTTAAAATTTGGGTTTGTTGTTCTTGTGTTAATCCTCAAGTAATACTGCCCAAAAAGTTTCCCAACATGATTCTAATGATGCTGGGAAACTATTTGGATCATGTTTGATCTATCTCGATCATTTTTTTTTTATCAAAATCAAAATTTTCAAATAAATGAAAAATTTCGAGTTCTTGAATTGGTCAAAATAAACCGTCAGTATTCATGTTTTGGTACCAATCATGTATATCAAAGTATAAGGAATCTGTTGACTAGCTCTCTATACTTTAAACCACTTTAAAACCAAAAACCCAATTTTTTGCTACAAATTGTTTTAAATGAAATGATCATCACCTATGTCGATTAATACCTTGGGATGATGTTTTAAATGTTTATGGGAGCTTTTTGAATCCACCCAGGCCCTTGGATCGAAGAATCTAAGCATCCATCATAATTGCAAAACTTGTAATTTTGATGTTCTTGAGGACTGAGAGGTCCGACTGAGAATTTCGACCAAGTCCCTAAGGTCCGAACGATGTTCTTCACCTAAGACCGAGAGGTCCGATCGGTGTTCTTCACCTAGGACTAAGATGTCAGAACTAGTATTTTTACATCCGACCGAGATATCAAACATAGGAACGATGAATCTCAAACCCAGCCGAGAATTCCCAAACCTAGGACCGAGGCGTCCGACCGAGGATTCTAGCACCGACTGAGAATTCCAGCCAAGGACCAAGAGTCCTTATCACCTCGAATGAGGATTTTCTGTTAGGATCAATGGGTCCGGTCGAGGGTTGCGAACTTCGACCGATGAAAATGAACCCAGGATATAGGACAGTAGTCCTAAGGCCTGTTTTGTTCTTTTTTTCAAAATCCAAAATTATTTTTGTAATTTTGGAACCCCAACCATTATCTAAAAATCCCCCAAAAAATAGAAAATTATTTCAAAATATTTTTCGGATATTTCCACAAAAATTATTTTGACAAAGGCTCATTTAGGATTTATGTTTAAACCTTAATGTCTCTAAATTACTAATGTTTTTCAGGTATTTTCCTCAATAGTCATCAACTACAACATGTACCAGCCTTTAAATATTGTTATTACAATGTTTTAAATAACTCTAAAACTTACGCATGTCTAGGGCCGAAAAAATAACCAGTTAAAACTAAAACGTGATATAACCGATTTTCAAAAGCTAAATCTATAAAGTAAAGACTGTTTTAAACAGGTATTGAGGATATTGCGCGAAAACTCTTTCCCGAGTATCACCAAACTCGAACCAAAATGAAACTCTAGCAAAAAATACATTTGTATAAGCCTTTTTTTTTATTGATTTTTGAAAATCAATTGGCGACTCTATCTTCCAATGAATAATCTTTTAAATTAATTATTTTAATTAATTTAAACAACGAATTTTTAAAAAAATCAAATTGTGATTTGATTACTTAAATTCATGTATTATTCAAATTTGAACCTCAAATTAATTATGTTTACTTATTTTTAAAAACTGTCAAGATTTATTCAAAATCTTTTAAAATAATGTTTTATCTAAAAATATTCCTGACACGCCTACCAAGGTTAAAATTATCGAATCTTGAGCCACTCAAGACCCACGCATCACACACGGCGGTTTTTCAAGGGTTACAATCTTAAAACATGGAACTATGCATCCCCAAAGCTTTCCTAACGTCGAAGGAGTATTCTCCAATTTTTGATAAGATTTAAATCACCATTTAATTAATACTTCTAGTTTGAATTTAATTTGTTTATATTTCAATTTTCAGAAGTTTGTATACGGCCTAGTTGTTAGATTTTATGATTCGAAACCGATCATAAGATCATTTTCAAGTTTTTCTATTTAAGTTAGAATCAATCAATCAACCTTAAATAAAAAAATCCAAATTTGAATTTGAAAAAAATACAAAATCGAGTTTGTTGTTCTTGGGCTAATCCTCAAGAACGGCTGCCTAGAAAGCTTCCTAACATGATTCTAATGATGTTGGAGAACTATTTGAATCATGTTTGATTCATCTATAGATCATTTTGATAAAAATCAAAAATTTATAAATAAATGGAAAATTTTGAGTACTTGAATTGGTCAAAATGAACAACAATTGTTTATGTTTTGGTACGAGTCAAGTATATGAAGTATAAGAAGTCTATTGACTAACTCCTTACACTTCAAAATAACTTTAAAACCAAAAACTCGATTTTTGGCTACAAATTGTTTTGAATGAATTGATCATCTCCCAAGTTGAGTGATACCTTGGGATGATGTTCTAAATGTTCCTGGGAGCTTTGTGAAGCTACCCAAGACCTTGGATCGAAGAATCCAAGTCTCCGTCAAAATTTCAAAACCTACAATTTTGATGTTCTTGAGGATTAATTATGACCGAAAAATCCTAACATAGGACCGAGAATTTCGACTAGGACCAAGAGGTCCGACCGATATTCTTTAACTAGGACCGAGAGGTTCGACCGATATTCTTCACCTAAGACCGAGAGGTTTGACCGAGTATTTTTACATCCAATTGAGAAATCAAACCTAGGACCAAGGAATCTCAAATTCGACCAAGAATTCCCAAATCCATGACCATTGATTCCCACATAGAGCCGAGGCTTCCAACCGAAGATTCTGACACCCTACCAAGAATTGCAGCCAATGACCGAGTGTCCTTAGCATCTCGACCGAGACTTTTTAGCCAATATTAATGGGTCCGACAGAGAGTCCTAAATCCCGACCGATGAAAACGAACTCAACACCTATGACACTAGTCCTAAGGCATGTTTGGTTCCTTTTTTCAAAATCCAAAATTATATTTGTGATTTTGGAATCCCAAACTATTTTCTAAAAATCCTGAAAAATTAGAAGATGATTTCAATATAATTTTGGGATATTTCCAAAAAATAAATATTTTGATAAAGGCTCATTTAGGATTTATGTTTAAACCTTAATGCCTATAAATGATTGATGTTTTCAGGTATTTTCCTCCCTAGTCATCAACCGCAACATGTACAAGCCTTTAAATATTGTTGTTACAATATTTTAAATAACGCTAAAACATACGCATGCTTAGGACCAGAAGAATAATTAGTTAAAACTAAAACGTGATATAACCAATTTTCAACAGTCAAATTTATAAAGTAGAGACTATTTTAAACGGGTACAGAAGATATAGTGCGAAAGCCCTTTATCGAGTATCACCAAACTCAGACCAAAACGAAACTCTAACTAAAAATATGTTTTTATACGTAAGCCTTTTTATTGATTTTCGAAAATCAATTGACGACTCTGTTTTCAGATAAATAGTCATTTAAATTAATTATTTTTAAATAACTTAAACAACGTATTTTCTGAAAAATCAAATTGTAATTTGATTACTTAAATCCCCATATTATTCAAATTTGAACCCCCAAATTAATTATGTTTAATTGATTTTAAAAGCTATCAGAAATTATTCAATATCTTTTAAAATAATATTTTATTTAAAAAAAATTATAACATTTATAACATGTCAACCAATGTTGAAATTATCGAACCACGAGTCGCGTAAGGGTTTTTCAAAGGTTACATCTTTCTTGGCGATTCTGTTGGGGTGTAAATGTTTAACTCGAAAACATAAACTTAACTTTTAAAAAACTTTTGTATCACGTTTTCAACTTAATAGGCATGTCTTAAAAGGTACAACTCCTAAGTGACGTATAGGTTTTACCCTATTAAATGCATATACGTGTAAATGGTACATCGCTCTCACCCTACTTGTAAAGAAGTACACGACTAGATTCAGTACTCTACACTTATGTGCAAATATTTTCAATGAGAAATGACAATTTGTTACAAAATGAGTGATTTTATGAGAGAAAAAACTAGAATGCATGAGATCAACCCTACCCTTTATTGATGAGCCGTCCGATAGGACGTAGGCATTGTGGAGGTGGGAGGAAATTCTCAATTGAGTTGATATTCCCTGGTTTATGGAGGAGGTTGTACCCCTTCCACTATCGGTGAATGATACTCTCTTATAATTCTACTTAGTATATAAAAAACCTAAATACTCTCACTCAGCCAGTTGTTTGTCGTTCCCAAACAACCAAAACATCAACACTACAACCCTTATGTGACTATTATATATGTATTATGTGTGTGCATATATAGTCTAAGTGAACATCTTAAACATGTTCATATTTAAAACAAATCGCATTTTTGTAAATGAATTGAATTTTCAAAGCACAAATGATGTCCATGCTAAAGGTTAGCGAATTGGTCCCTTGGATCGATAGTTTCCATGAAAACGAGTAGAACCACGAGATCTATGGACTAACCCCCTTCATTGTTAAGTTATGGATCCTACACTTATAATAAACTCTATAATTATTAATTAGAGTTTATTGGATTTGTATTTAGTTTTGGGTTTGGGCCTGACCAAAAGTTATTTAGGTTTTATTACTTAAATGTTTACCCTATAAATATGTTATTATTAAGGGTTTACATGAACTAAATAGAATTCTAGAGAGATAAAGTGTAAGGCAAAAAACTCCATATTCATTTTTCTTCTTCATAGTGAAATCTGGTGGCGGCTGAAGTGGACATAGCTCAATTTGAGTGAACCACTATAAATATATGTCTTCTTGTGTTCTTATTTCTTGATTTTTTTACAGATCATTTCAATCATGTCAGATTTGAGAGATACAAATCCTAACAACTGGTATCATAGCTGTTAGGCTAGATTTGTGCATTGGAAATAATGGCAAACGACAATAGTATAGGACACAAAATTAGAAGATTTGATGGAACATATTATGTCTTATGGAGGATGCAGATTGAAAATTATCTCTATGGAAAGAAGTTTCATGTTTTTTTGAGTGAGAAACTAGAGAAGATGGATAAAGTTGAATGGAAACTCCTTGATAGACAGGTTTTGAGAGTTATCCGATTGACGCTAGCCAAAACGGTTGCTCACAATGTAGAAAAGGAGAAGACCACCATGGGTCTGATGAAAGCTCTTTCTGATATGTATGAGAAACCATATGTTAACAACAAGGTACATCTAATGAAAAGACTCTTTTACTTAAGAATGGTTGATGGTACTTTTGTCACTACTCATTTAAACGAATTCAATACATTTGTGAATCAATTGTTATCTGTTGAGATTGATTTTAGGGATGAAGTTAGTGCCCTGATTTTGTTAGCATCTCACCAAATAGTTGGAAACCTATGAGGACAACAATTAGTAATTCAGTTGGAAATACTAAACTGAAATTTGTTTAAGTTATAGTTCGTATTCTTGTTGAAGAGGTTCGTAAAATTGATTCTGGTGAAACGTTCAAAGGTTCTACTCTAAATGTGGAAAACAGGGGTAGAGGTAATGATAGAAATTCCAACCGATGTCAGAGAATATCTATGTCGAGGAGCAGGAGGAGTTAGTCCAAGTCTGGGTAGACATTTGAGTGATGGAATTGTGGTAAACATATTCATTTGAAGAGGAACTATAAAGCACCGAAGAGAAATGGCGAGGATAAAAATGATGTAGCCAACATTGTTACAGAAACGGTCACGGATGTGTTACTTATGTATGTTGATAGCCCGATGGATTCATGTATTTTAGACTCGGGAGTGTCTTTCCACACCACTGCCCATAAAGAATTAATGGATAATTATGTGTCTAGAAACTGTGGGAAAATTTATCTAGCAAATGGTGAGCCACTAGATATTGTTGGCATGGGGGACATCAAAATGAAGATGGAAAATGGTTTTATTTGGAAGATTAATAAGGTGAGACACATTTTAGGTTTAATGCGCAATCTGATCTCTGTTACACAACTTGATGAAGAAGGTCACAATTTCAGTTGTGGAAATGGTGTGTGGAAGGTGACTAAAGGAGAAATAAATGTTGCTCGAGGTCATAAAACTGGAACATTATACACGACTTCAACTTGCAGAGAAATAGTTGTTGTTATTGTAGTTGATGTCTCGAAGAATGGTGAGTTGTGGCATTGCAGGTTGGGCCATATGAGCAAAAAAGGGATGAAAATTCTTTTGAAGAATGGACAGATTCTAGAACTGAAGTTTGTTGAACATCAGTTATGTGAAAATTGCATTCTTGGAAAACAGTAATAGGTGAGTTTCTTAAAGATTGGGAAAGAACTCAAGAAAGAAAGGCTAGAGTCGGTACACACTGATGTGTGGGGACCTACACCTATTTCATCTATTGACAGATCACACTACTATGTGACGTTTATAGATGATTCGAAGAGAAAGGTATGGGTATATTTTATGAAGAAAAAATTTGATGTATTTGTGGTTTTCAAAATATGGAAGGCTTTGGTTGAAAATGAAACAAATCAGAAGGTTAAATGCTTGAGATCCGACAACGGAGGCGAGTACATCAGTTTAGATTTCAAATAATATTATGATGTAAATGAGATCAGTATGGTAAAGAATATTCCCCGAATGCCTCAAGAAAATGGAGTAGTTAAACGGATGAATCGAACATTGAACGAACGTGCTAAGAGCATGAGATTACATGCAGGGCTGCCTAAAACCTTCTAGGCAGAAGCTATAAATACTGATGCCTACTTGATTAATATGGGACCCTATGTTCCTCTTGAATTCAGAATCTTGAAGAAGTCTGGAGCAATAAAAAGATAAACCTTTCTTATTTGAAAGTGTTTGGTTGTTTATCATATATTCATATTAATGAATGTGATAGTTGATCCAAAGTCTAATAAATGTTTTTCATTGGTTATAGTGATATTGAGTTTCGTTATCGTTTCTGGGATAATCAAAATCGGAAGATTATTCGTAGAAGAAATATTATTTTCAATGAACAGGTTCTCTACAAAGATTGTGTTAGGAAGACATCAGATGATGATTACAAATTGAAAGATACTGGTATGGTCGATTTGAGAGAATTTTTAGCTAAATATATACCGACTGTCAAAGAAAATCAGTGTGTTATTGAAGATGAAATCATTGAGAACGTGGTCCTAAAGACAAATCAGAAAACATCAGTTATAAAATTGAGAAGATCGTCAAGGAATTGAAAACCAGTCTAGAGGTGGTCTTCATCTCTGAACTATATCTTGTTGACAAATAGAGGTGAACCTGAATGTTATGAGGAAATAATATAATCTGATGAATCGGTTAAGTGGGGGTCTGGATGAAAGATGAGATGGACTCTTTGACATTGAATTAGACTTAGGATCTCACTGAGCTACCAAAGGGAAAGAAAATATTTCACAACAAATTGATCTTTATTAAAGAATAATATTATAAAACCATGAGGTACAAGGCAATATTGGTTGTGAAAGGATTTCAATAGAAAGAAGGTATTGACTACAACGAGATCTTCTCTTTAGTAGTTAAATTGATGACAATCCGAACTATTTTGAGTTTGGTTGTGAAAGAAGACCTTCATCTTTGAAAAATGGATGTCAAAACTTCTTTTTTTCTTGGTAATTTAGATGAAGAGATTTAATGCTACAGCCAAAATGATTTGAAATCAAATGAAAAGATGAGCTTGTGTGTAAGCTTCAGAAGAGTCTATATGATTTGAAACAAGCTCCAAGGCATTGGTACAAGAAGTTCGATAGCTTCATGAAAAGTAACAATTTTTTGAGGTGTGAAGCTGATCATTGTTGTTATATCAATAGGTTTGATAAATCATACATTATTCTGCTCCTCTACGTTGATGACATGTTGATTGCTGGAGCAAGCTTGTATAAGATTAACAAGCTCAAGAAAAAGTTGTCTAAAAAGTTTGCAATGAATGATTTGGGTGTTGCAAAACAAATCATTGGGATAATAATTTTTAGGGATGAAGAAGTTTTCAAGCTTTCACAAGAAGAATATGTGAAGAAAGTTTTAACAGATTCAACTAGTATGATGCAAAACTAGTTACTACCCCTTTAGCTAGTCACTTCAGACTATCTAAAGATTATTCGCCTTCAATAGAGGAGGAGAAAAATTACATGGCCACTATTCCATATGCCTCTATCATTGGTTGTATTATGTATGCGATGTTTTGTACAAGACTAGACATAATACATGTAGTGGAAGTTGTTAGCAGATTCATGAACAACTCGGGTAGACAACATTAGAGAGCAGTAAATTGGATACTTTTGCGAGAATTAGGTCAAAACTATGAGGGAGGTATGTTGCGATGCGATAGTCAGAGTGTCATTCATTTGGCAAAGAATCTAGTTTATCATGGAAGGACAAAGCATATACAAGTTTGTTATCATTTCAGTCGGTCAGCTTTAGAAGATGGAGTATTAGCTCTTTAGAAGATTTCTAGGAGTGAGAATCCAACTAATATGCTGACGAAAGCTGTGACAAATGAGAAACTGAAGTTGTGTGTAACTTCAGTTGGTGTTCTTCGTTAAGACACCAGATGGAAAGCCGCTACCGATCGAGAGATAATGAAGTTAGTCTCCAAGTGAGAGATTGTTGAGTTATGGAGCATACACTTATAATAAACTCTATAATTGTTAATTAGAGTTTATTAGGTTTGTATTTGGTTTTGAGCTTGGGCCTAACCAAGAGCTATGTAGGTTTTATTACTTGAATGTTTACCCTATAAATATGTTATTATTAAGGATTTACATGAAATAAACAAAATTCTAGAGAGATAAAGTATGAGGAAAAAAACTCTGTATTTATTTTTCTTCTTCATAGTGAAATATGGTGACGGCTGAAGTGGACGTTGCTCAATTTAAGTGAACCACTATAAATCTGAGTCTTCTTGTGTTTTTATTTCTTGAGTTTTTTACAGATCGTTTTAAGCTGGTCAGATTTGGGAGATACAAATCCTAACATTTATGAGGTTCATCAATTTCAAGATAAATTATACATTCATGATGCAAATGTAAAGAAGGTAGAGCCCTGTGAGACGAGTATACTTCATGGGAGAAAGGCAAATGTGCCTAACCATAGTAGAGTTTCTAGCTATACTAATAATGGTTAACAAGAACATTATACATCTCAAACTATGTGTAGAATCAATTTCCTTGATGAAGCTTTTGTAAGAAGAGTACGGATACACCAAAACAATATCTGAAACAATCCTTAAGACAAATGTCATCGACTTCTAAAAATGGACAATGATGGAGGTCAGGAATGGAGAAGTCCCACTAACTATGGGTTCCCTACTCATAACTTGATGGTCCTGTTTGCCCACTTTTTCATGGCTCCAACGGATGACAAGCCATCCTCCAAAATTCTAGATACAGCATACCACATGTGTAAGGGAAACAAAGACCTCTCAAGTATTTCTGGATGAAATGTTGATGGGCTTGAACGGTTCATTTTTAACCTCTACCGTGAGAAAAAGAAGCTCACCTCTGATTCTCTACATCTGGCTGCTCGACAAATTTGGACGTTCGAGATTAGTATGGCCTAGAGACATCATGTCCCCTTTTCTTCAATACCGAAGAATGAGGAAAGCTTCACTGGAACCTCTCATAGAGAATAGCGACGAAGTCAATGACATTCTCCCATGGTATCCCATCAAAAAGATGACATACATGATGGATGTTGAACCCATGATCATCCTTATGGTCTTGGAATGGGTTAATTCCTCCTACACCCATGATTTATTAAGTTTTCTCTACTTTCTCACTCATCTTTATAAAACTCAAACGTCTATGTATTTTGAATCACTCAAAGAAATTTCAAGATTGTTAATTTTTCACAAATTTATAATATTATTTAACATTTAGATTTTAATTTAATTGTATTAATTTTTTTAATTTTTTAGTGTATAATTTACAAATTAATATTTTACTTGTAACTTTTTATTTGAATTAATAAGAATTAACTCATTATAAAACAATAATGAAAAAGGAATCATATATATATATATATATATATATATATATATATATATATATATATATATATATATATATATATATATATATATATGAATAAAGGAGAGCTAGCATGACAACTAGGGGTGACCAACAAATCCGATCTGAAAGATTCATTCCGTTGATCCAACCGATCCGATCCGAAAAAATCTGAATTTGATCCGATATTTTTACCGGATTTCCGGATCGGGCAAAAAAATTCGGAGATCCGAAGTCGATCCAGTGATTTTTAAAATTTAAAAATAAAATAACATATTTATAATAATTACAAATCCAAACAAAAATCTCTCTCTCCTTGTGTTTTCATTCCCTTTTCCTTTACAAACTCAAACAAAAATATTATTAAATATTTACAAACCCAAACAAAAATATCTCTCTTCCTTTTGTTTTCTCCCATTTCTCTTTACAAACCCAAACAAAAATATATCTCTTCCTTTTGTTTTCCTTCCTGTTTCCCTTTAGATCTGTTTGTGAATATGTTCTCTTTATATGAAGACCTAATTTTAGAGCTCAAATAGTCATTAATCATTAAAGGATCGGAGGCATGAGCATATGAAAAAAAATAGAAATATAAAAAAAATTAGAAATATGAAAAAAATTGGATCGGCGGGTATCCGGCTGGCCGATTCGATCTAGTATTTTCAGATCGGATAGTGGTTGGTTACCGGGTCGAATACGAATCGCAATTTAAAAAAAAAGGCGGATATCCAGTCCGAAATACTGGATCGGTAGATTTGTCCACCTTTAATGACAATCTCACAGCGCTTCTAGATGAATTCGAACCCGTGACCTATTAGTTTCTTAAACCAATTCTTACCATTGGGCTACCTTGATAAGATAAATAAATAAATATATATATATATATATATAAACAATTAAGAAATATTTTTAATAATATTATAAATATAAATATACAAATAAACAATAAGTATATAAATATAAATATATTTATATATATTTAATATAGGTTTACATATGAGTGAGAATCCAACAAGTGATATGTGTTCTCTTATTAAAGATAAAATATAATAGGCTCAATTTACTATTTGAAACTCGAATTTGAGTTGTTTTAATGAAATGGATTCGAATTTGACATTGTGACATATGAAGTTTAAATGGACAAAACGTCTATCATCTTGTTAAAATATCATCTTATTTTTAACGTATCATTTTTATATTTTTAATTAATTTGTCACGACGTTTTTTTAATTAAGTATTGTTTTCGAGATTTATGCATTTTATTTTTTTTAAATTGTCTTAAGTGACTAAAATATATATAATCTAATAAAAGATTTGAAATTTTTTGAATAAAAATAAATTTTTGTATTTATTTTTAAAAAATTTTATAATGGCATAATGTTATGTATAGTATAATAATTTAGAGGTATTGTGTTTTAAATTAAGTTTTTTCGAGATATAAATGTTCAAAATTGTCTAATTTAATTTGAATCGTAATAAAAGTTTATAATGTGGGAGAATAATTAAAAAAACTAAAAAAATTAAAATTATTATTTTATTTTATTTTATAAATTTAATAAATTAGTTAAGAAAATGAAAAATATACCCATGTTTATTCGTCTAACCTGAAAGGTGACTAGTAATTAAATATAATTTTATAACTTTAATATATTTATATGAGCAATGAGGAAGGGTGACTTTTAACTAAATATAATTTTACATGTTTATTTAACTCTCTTTTTTACATTAATAATTTATTTTTTACTTCTTTAATAATAATTTATTAATTTATAAATATATTTTTATATATATATTTTTTTTGTTAATTAACTTATTTATTTATATAATTTTTAAATAATAATAGGAATAATAATAAATTAATTTTAAAATATATATTATATTTAATAAATATATATTTAAGAGAATATAAAATTTTTAATTGTTGTAAATTCATTATTTCTCTTTTATATATATATATATTATCATTAATAATTTATTTATTTTTAAAATGAGTAATAGGAAAAATAAATAAATTAAATTAATAAAATATATATTTATTTATTCAAACTCTAATTCACTATATTATATACTTTCTCTTGTACTATTATATTATGTTATCTCTTATTTAAATATATATATATATTTTTTTTTATCAATGTTGAATTTTAATTATTCATAATTTTAATTATATTTATATTAAATATTAATATTTTATGATTTGAGTTTAATAATTAAGAATTTGACATAATAAAATTAATAATAAAAAAATAATTTAATAATATATTTAAAATTATAAAAAATTATGTTTATATAAAAAGTTACTAAATACTTTTTTAAATATTAAATAATTGAAGAGAGAGAAAATATTAAATACTTTAATAGTAACTTTTCACTTTATAATTAAATAAATAAAAAAATTGTTAAAGTCCTATTTCCATGTATACAATCACACATCATATATAATAGGAAAGAGATATAACTTATCTATTCTAAGTGACTTGGTTAAGTATAGTAAGCCTGTAGAGTAATTTATAGAAACTTTGTTATATATATATATATATATATATATATATATATATATATATATATATATATATATATATATATATATATATATATATATATATATATATATATATATATATATATATATATATATATATATATATATATATATATATTAAATCATGTTGTAAACAACCTAAATCTTTAATGTACAAAACTATAACAAAAATAAAGTTCATTTTGAATAGTTGACTTGGGACAAACTCTTTTTGTTTCCTAAATTTTTAAAGAGAGATCAAATTACTCATATAGCTGTCATTGTTTGCTTAACTCTTGATATATAATGTTTCAGACAATTACTGAAATGAAGGAGAAAATTATACTTTAATGAGTTAACCAAAAAAGACAGCTCAAACAGGTCTTTGAAACATGCAGCAAAAAGGTGTACTTCTGTCCATAAATAAACAATGCAGCAACATTGAATCATGATAGTGCAAAATAAATAAACAAATTAAGAAACTTATAATAATATCAATGTATTAAATATAACTTCAATTGCTGAAAAATCCAATCAGCTATGAAGAAATAGACAAATAGAATTTCAAAATTAGGATCAAGAATTTACTACACCTATCATTGAACCTAAACAAAACAGAAAAGAAAAAGTTACTGTAAAAGAAAGAAAGTCTGATTCCAAACCACTGGATCACCAATTCCAGAAGTCTTATAAATTGACCAACATTGTTCCTCTTCTCAAACAACCATAGAAAAAAGTATATACACTCACATGGAGATGAGAGATATTGAAGGAACAACAGCAAGAGGATTCTCCCTTGCCTAGAGGGTTCAAGGCGAATAGAGCATCTGTATGAAATCATAAAACGATATCAAACTATGTCAGTAAGAAATAAAAACAATACCCTAAACTTTAGGCCTCTTTCGGATTGGGGTATTTGAAAAAATATATTTTTAGAAAAGAAACTGAGTATTTTTAATTTGATTATGAGAGAATGGGTGAAAAGATAAGGTTATTGAAGATTATTCAAATAACAGAATCCGAAAAAGGCCTTAGGGGTGATTCACTGATTTGAGATCAAGATATAGAAGGCTGTACATTTTCAATTTCCTTTGCTCTGAAACAATCTCTTCTTTGTATATGTTCTTCAGAACAAACAGCTGGATGGGGGAGATCTAGAAGAAGAAGAAGAATAAACCAAACCCAAGATTAAGGAGATGACCTCCAATCAAACTGAAGATTATTATTAAACCCATTAAGTGCTCCAATATTGTTAAGCAGTTGTTGGTCTCCAGAAGCAGAACCCTGTTGTTGCTGTTGATTGTTCATATTTTGTTGGCTAGCTATCTGACCATTCAAAGTCATGGCACTTCTATTACCATTACCATTACCATTAATTGCTCCTTGCATTCCATTCATCGTGGCCGAATGATTACCAAAACTGCCGAAAGGAGCCCCAGTCATACCGGAACTGTTCATGGCGGTTCCATTCGCCGCAAAAAGGTTTCCACCATTATTATGTCCAGTCATATTGTTCGTCTGCATCATCCCATTGACATTTCTCAAGCCAGGACCTCCATTCTGCATCATCATTTCATTGAATATTTTCTGGACCAAACTCGGATCAGCATCTCCAGACAGTGACGCCTGCTGGATGGAAAAATTTCGTGCATTTGCAGATGTTACATTAACCGGCGCGGCTAATCCACCGTGAGAGATTTGATTAGGGTTCTTATTATTTGAGGAAGAAACAGTTGGAGAATGAAATGGTGATGGGTTCGGTTGAGCAGAGGAACTTGGAGATGGAATCTGGACACCAAGTCCACCTAAGGGACCGTTATTTGTGATGGAAGTTTGGGATCTGGTCATTGAGGTCTGTTTGAGAAGTACTGGTGCAGAGTTTGTGGCTGCAGTAGTCACCTGCTCCGATCTTTCCTCATTGTTGTTTGAGTTCGGAACAGATGGATTTATCTGTTGCTGTTGTGCTTGTTCCTCAGTTTGCTGCTTTTGAGCAGGGTTTCCACTCCCAGAATATCTTGCCAAACTATCTGAGAACACAAAAAGAAAGAAGAAACAAGGCAATAAAACATCACAAAAAGAGAGAACTATATTTCGTTATTACAATTAATAACCTTAAATTTTACCTATTGACTAGCCATCTTTTAAAATAGTATTAAGAATTTAATTACAGGATTTTTTTTATACAAAGTTATCCTTAAATCATCTTTATTGAAGTTAATCAGATATCCTTCATTCTCACTCCAATAAATACTTGATTAAGAATTTCACATTGCTTTAACTAGACATTACTACTCTCTTATCCTATATCATATCTTTAGAATTCAGATAATTTGACAAACCTAAAGCAATGCAGAAAACTAAAGTTTGTCAGATCTTAGATCAGCATAAAAGAAAAGATGATGTACAAGAACCAAGAATTCTGGAAACAATTGCGAAACAGAAAAAAATTGAAAACTTACCCATGGGTCCTGTCCCTTTTTCTGCGCTAGATTCGATCAGATCCGTCATGCTGTTGACCACTTCAGCAATCTGCAAGGCACACCACAGGTAAAGAAAGGCCACAAAATGTCAAATAATTAAAATCATTTATTCACTTTCTTGCATCCATGTTCAAGGCTTCTAGCAGACATACAACACCTATTAATATGGTTTGATTGTTCTGATAGAATTTGAATTAGATTTAATAATCTTGAATTACAAATTACAGTAGTGAATAACAAACTCTTAACACGTTCCGAGCATTCTAAGAAAGGAAAAATCCCCAGGTGAGAAGAAGAAACTACTAGATGAGAAAAGAAAGATTCCTTGTGGAGAGATACAATATCAAATATTTGACACTTAAGTTTTGTGCCATCGGCTATTAATGATCAACTTCTTATTAAAAAACAATAACTGCTAATTGAAACCCCTCTCTTATCATGTTCTTTTTTCTTTCTGTTTGTAATATCTTACAAGGAAATGGCAAAACATAAACCATGGGTCTGAAAGAGTATTTTTCTTTTTTTTGTGGACAGGGTCTGCACCAGCTTTTTCCAAACCTAGACTAATCCATGAAAATCAACCCACATCAGTGATACCTCTAAATTCAATATTTCAATGAAAATCACAACTGAGAACTCAACATAGTAAGCTATCTAGAGTGGGTCTCAAAGAATAATTGCTTGTGTCCCCTTACAACTATTTTTACAAGTTTTGGTGGGTTATGTAGATTAATAGGGGTTCTTGGAAGGCTCGTCTAGCTCAGTGGTAGAGTACAAAAATTTAGGAACCATCATATGTTCGAGACTTCGTGA
Organism: Impatiens glandulifera; assembly: GCF_907164915.1. NCBI lineage: Eukaryota > Viridiplantae > Streptophyta > Magnoliopsida > Ericales > Balsaminaceae > Impatiens > Impatiens glandulifera. The sequence goes on from NC_061864.1 coordinate 44,674,573, forward strand.
CCTTTAAAATAATAATAATAATAATAATCCGGATTCTTGGGATTTTACATGGCCCTGCAATGCTCCCAAATCAAACAGCTCACTCTAGTAATCTAGTTAAATGAACCAATTTGTAATGAAATGGAAACTAATCCCTCAGGTTGTTCTGATCAGCTTACACAAACTTCAACTAAACAAGGCTAGCACAACAACTCAGCAAGTTTTAAATGGTAAGCCACTTAATCAATATTATCTATTGTCTCCCCTACTTCTCTCTATTATAATTTTTACTTTTACACGTCTAGTTCTACCTTAAAATATCTCTCAAAACCCTAACTAAACCGCCTTCCTAGCTATGAATTGGACAGATCAGTTTCTAGTAAGCAAGAAGCATTTAACACAATTATGATGGCATTAAGTCAGGAACAACTTTTTAATCAAAAATAAATCCCAACAATAATGTAACATGCCATATTTAACTTTTTTTAGGGAGAGGGGCAATTTTTAATCAAAAATAATAATAATAATAATCCGGATTCTTGGGATTTTACATGGCCCTTCAATGCTCCCAACTCAACCAGCTCACTCTAGTAATCTAGTTAAATGAACCAATTTGTAATGAAATGGCAATTAATCCCTCAGGTTGTTCTGATCAGCTTACACAAACTTCAACTAAACAAGGCTAGCACAACAACTTAGCCAGTTTTAAATGGTAAGCCACTTAATCAATATTATTTATTGTCTCCCCTACTTCTCTCTATTCTAATTTTTACTTTTTACACGTCTAGGTCTACCTTAAAATATCTCTCAAAACCCTAACTAAACCGCCTTCCTAGCTATGAATTGGACAGAGCAGTTTCTAGTAAGCAAGAAGCATTTAACACAATTATGATGGCATTAAGTCAGGAACAACTTTTTAATCAAAAATAAATCCCAACAATAATGTAACATGCCATATTTAACTTTTTTTCAGGAGAGGGGCAAATGCGTATGAATGGAGGAACATTACCTGGAGACACCGAATATATCTTTTTGTATATCCTAAATCATTAACAAGGGGCACTTCCAATGACTTTGCTAATTGACGAGCAGACGTAACAAACCTGAGGCAACAAATGTAGAGAACAATTAATACAATTTTGTTTTGGGAATCGTCTTAATGACAATTTACAAAAGTAAAGTCTGAAACATTACTTTACAAACAAAATTTGAAAAGAAAGTGAAAACAAAAGTCGTTTACACGAACAAGAACAACAAAACAAAATGAAACATGCTGCACAAATTTAAAATCTAATCTAAAAAGCAATCATCTTTAGCTTCTCACATATGGCGGTTAGTTTGCATCACCTTCTCACGATGAATACAATTTATTGTAAATTATATGGAGTTTACTCTTCATATAAAAAACGAACTTCGTAGAATGTACTGTAAACCATTCTTCCAACAATCGAGAAAAAGAAAAAAAGTATAATTACCACCAGCCCAATGGTCTGGTTTAAAAGGTCTAACACACAAAACCTACACTATTTCATGCAGATGGAACAAAATGAAGGAAGACTCACATATTACATGTGTTCTGTAGCTCTGGGACAGACATACTAGATGTTCCATTTTGAGTAGCAGCCTGATACTTTTGAGCTGCAGCTCCAAGTTGACTAACCTGAAGAACAAGACATTATTAGTGCTTATGATCGTGATAGTTATCAATTCCTAGTGTCAAATGGATATGGGAATTCCAAAGGAGGGGAGAAGCCAAGACAAATTCCACTGATTAATACGATCATATCATTTAAAAAAGAACGATAAAGTATTTATGTGTAATAACATCCACTCTAATGCTAATCTACTTTTCTAGTAAGATAAACTTGAAATAATAAATCATTTAATATACAAAACGAAGAAGGAAGAAACATAAAGGCAATTTCAGATTTGTTTTTGATGAGGATTCAATAGAGTTCATATCAAGACGGGAGATAAAGTGTGTTTTTAAGGGAATGCCTTCTTTATTAGGGTTTGGAAGGACCAATATGAATTGGGAATGTTTAATAGCTGTGGAAACCTTAAAACATGAAGGTGTCTCATCAAAGAACTCATGATCCTGCAAAACCATGTACATGTGTACACAACAAAGAGGCAAATAAAGATGGACAATTAGTACAAATAGACTGATGAATCAAATAATTGATAGCTGATAGTGGCGGTATATGCTTGAGGATGAAAGCTCTTATATCAATGATAGTTATCAACTGATATGGGAGTTCCAAAGAACAAGAGAGGCCACGATAAATTCAGGATGAGAAATCATAGAAATCAATTGATAAATTTTATCATATCATCTACAAAAGGAAAGTGTTTATACTAATAATTATCTACTCTAATGCTAATCTACTTATCTAATAAGATAACTCTAAATAATAAATCATAATTATCAGCTTACCTATACATAATTATCATAATCTACTTTAGGATCCCTTGGCCAAGTGTCAACTTCGGTATTAGAAATTTAAAATAATAATTATCTCATATCAGAAAGACACAAGTGTCAATTAGGAACAATTATCGGCCCTGTTTGGAAGCCCCCAGCTCCCAGAGCTGGATTTGGACATTTTTTTTTTAGTTTACTTAAAAATTATATTTTTTTTAATATCTTATTGGGGTATTGATTTAATTGAAATAATGTTCTGCAATTTTTTTTAGTTATTTATATATTAACAAATTTAATAACATTTGTTCATTCAACTCCAGTTCCACTCCATCTACAGGTATTTCCAGACAGGGCTATCATGAGTGGAGTGAAAACCTCCAATGTAAAGTGCTCAATCATAGAAAGTAAAATTCATGTATTGCAAAAGTGGGAAAAAAACAAAAAGAACCTCTGATCTAGTTATCTTAAAAAAGTTATATATTTTAAATAAAAAATAGTTCTTAATGAACAAGAAAGGAAGATAAACTAAGGGTGTATCAAGAATTTGAAGGTATATGTTAATAAAGTGGATATATTCATAACTACATAGTCAGCCTAATAATAATGATAGAGTTGATCCACAACTCAAGTCATTTCTCTTGGTAAAACATCATTTTTTTCTTTGATAAGCATACGTTTGAGGGCTTGAAAAACTATTGTCGTGAGTTGTAGTCCTCCTTGTTTATCAAAAGTTTGTGATATCCTTTTTCATGCTAAACCTTATTTTTGAAACGAGACAAGTAGGGGTTGAACCGACAACCTTCCGTTTAGGAAGCAGTCACTCAACCACTGAGCTACACTACATTGACTTTTATGTTAAAACTCGTATTATTATGAAATGTCGAAACATGCAATTTCACCAATGACACGTAACTCATCCAGGGTAGAAAATGGAAGAAAAGATCAGTCTCAAAAAGGCATGAAACTTCCCAAGGATGGAAGTAAGCTGGAAGAAAACTACGAAACAAAACGAGTCCATACACAATTATCTATAGTTCACCGTTTTCGAAAAATTATAATGACTTTCTTGTCTCATATTGTCAACATGTCGCACATGCACCTTTTCAATCTTCCGCAACCCAATTTTCTCTTCTCCTCCATGCACCGTTTTCGCGTTTTCTGTAGTTTGAATTAAAATCTCCGAGTTTGAAATAAAAAAAAGGCCTGTTTTGTCTTGATAATCCTCATTGACGTATCCTTTGTTGCTTGTGCGCAAGCTAGAGTTGTTAGTTGCTACCCCTAATCGAATTCTAGAGTAAAGACAAAAGCTGTGGAGGAAAAACAGAGTCCTTCCTGTTGCTAACAGCTTCCCAGTTGAGGCCTATGACACTTGGTGCAAGAGCACAACACATCCATGGACACCTCATCTTTCTTCTTATTTCCTACTTTGCTTCGTAAGCATATAACATATAATTCCCCTCGTTCGATTATGTTTTCAGGTCTAAAAGGCTCTTCCACCAGCTTCATAATTGAAGTAGCACTCGTATGAGAATACTTACTCGTTTCCCATATTCTCACAAGAGAATATTTGGGGTTTCCAATGTTCATTTCCTTAATTGTCAAGACCTAGCTTGCTGGTTTTGTAACCCAAAAAGTTTAGGATTCGAGATCCATGGTTTCCTCATACAACCTCACCTCCACAATTTCCTTATTCTATCTCTTTCCTTAGTCGTATGATTTCCTATTATTACCGTATAATTTATTGTTTTCAGGGAAGAGAAGGCTAGGCCCTCTCTAGAGAGCATTTGCTTATGTTATTATACTTTTGCATAAACTATTTGATTATTATACCATGAAGGGGCTATTACCATGTGTAATACAAAACCTCTACTTTGGAGTTTCTCAACCTAGGTTCAGTTACTAGCATATTTATAGGGAAAGAAATATAATTAGACATGGAACAAATTCAATATATCTATAAATGTGAAATAAGCAATACATCTAGCATTCATTTTCAAAGATACATGTGAACATAGGAAGAAAAAGAAGAGCATGTACTTTTCAGTGTAATAATATGCCAATCTAAACTAGAGAAGAAAATAATGATCTTTGCTGAAAGCTGCAGAACATGACATCAAAAAAGATTTTTTAGAGGTGAAAATAACATTAGGTTGTTAAGCTATAACCTATCAGACATTATAAAAATATGTAAGGCATGATATTGACAAAGAATAAAATTCAAAAACGTAAATGAGATAACTAATCTATAAGTTGCCACTAGCTCAATGACCTGGGGAATCATTAATCTTCTTGGGATGAGTTCTTCGTGGTGCCGAGCACAAAACTCCCAAGAGCATATCTGGTGAAGGCAAAAAGACAAAAGGTCTAACTGAATAACACCATAGCTGTGTGACTTTACTTTAAAAATAAAAAGATGTAACAGAATAAAAGAACAAATTGCAAAGAGAAGAAGATGCATTATATATAAATTACCTTCAGGTCAGAGTTGAATACAATTCTAAGTTGACCATCTCGGACAACACGAAGTTGGTCAAAAACACTTTCCTGTATGGCCTTGAAATAATGCAAAACAATATGGCCAGATGCATTTTGATACTCGCGTGGCATGTCAACATACAGAAGCTCTTCTAGTGTTCCGCTTTCATATTTGATTTTTAAAAGCCTTGGAAGCACCTCAACGGTAGCCTCTGATAACATAAAGAGGACGTAATTGAATGATAATTCAGGCTACAGTAACAGATGAACAGCCTGAGTATTTTTTAGTAGATAACATAAAGAGGACTTAATTGAATGATAATTCAGGTTGCAGTAACAGATGAACAAACTGAGTATTTTTTAGTACTTTTTGGACACAGTTGATGAAAGCAATAATAAATAAGAGAATAGGTTTAAGGACACCGTCCAGGAAACAAAATAGTTTCATGGAACAGTAATGATAAAGCTCCTGAATCAAAGATCAGGCAGTTGTAACAATAAATGAAATCAGAGTGAAGTTAATAAACCAAAAGGATAACCATTTAAGTTAAAAAAAATATATATTTAATGCAATTTAATCAGGCATCAATGTCATTGTCAAGCTGATACATACAATCAAAGTCAAACTAATACTAATTACTTGGATTAGTGCTCCATATTGAGAAACACAATATTAAAATTCAAAAATACCCTTATTTTATTTTTTATAACATGTTAAAATATTAAAGATATTTTGGCCATTTTATCCAAATTACCCACATTTCAATAGACAAGATTTGTTTTCCAAAATCCATATTATTTCAAAATAACCTCACATCAAACAAGCCCTTAATTATTATATATAATCCAGGTTTTCATCTCATGGTACATACATTTAATTTTAACATGCAATAGGGTTGTAACCAACTTTACCATTCCTATAAGTTAATCAGAATCCAGAGGAAAACATCAGTCAAACCTCTACGAGTTTTGATCCTGATTTAGCAACAAAATTGCCTAAATCTAAGAAGATCTAAAGATCCATAAGATCACATACCAAATCCACGGCCAGGTTTGCGGTTGCATATTTCACAATGCCATACATCCTGCAGCAGTGTAATCAAGACAATTAACACCAAAATCAGAAAATAAAAAATAAAGTTAAGATGCAGACAAAATTTATATATCCTTTCAAAGAGGTATCAAGGAATCATCAGATTGCATTAGATTAATATATTCCAATCATATAATGAACTTTTCTAGATGGCTCAAATAAAACCTGAGGAAAAACTCCAGATGTCTGGCGGCCACTACCATACATAGATACACACCATCTCTTCTTGGCATTAGGAGCAAAATACTCTTCCACAAATTTCCTCCAGAACTCAATGTTATTGTCCTGCAAGGATTGTCAAAAATTAAAACATAAAATAGTAATTAGCAATCATAGTTTTTTTTTTCTTTTTTCTTAGACTGGGGTTTAATTCCCTGTAGGAGACTAGGACAACATCCCAAGGAATTTCTCATTGCACTGATCTCGTTACCTCAGGTCTGTGTTGTTGCTGATACATATAATGTGTGAGACGCCGAGCACACATGCCAGTTTCATACACTGGCTTGCCAGGAGGCCTCACAGGCAAACTTTGGGTTTGGAATTGTGATTGTGTTGAGGGTGGTCGTGATGGAATAGCTTTTAAAGCATGTTGTTGTTGCGGCTGCTGTTGTTGATGATGTTGTTGCGACTTCTGTTGTTGTTGTTGTTGAAGTTGTTGTAGCTGGACCAAATTATTAAAATGTGCAGCTGACTGTGGGGACTTTCTTGACATGTGCACTAATTGTTGTTGTTGATGCTGCTGGTGTAGCAGTTGTTGCTGCTGCTGCTGGGGATGCAAAAATAATGACTGATCTGGATGTTGGGAGGGTTCCATCTTCACGGATGCTAGGTTTCTTATGGCCTGTATCTGTTGTGGACCAAGATTTCTCAAAGGTTGCAACTGCTGTGAAGGTTGAAAATGTTGGTCAGTTCCTGCTAATCCTCCTCGAATAGATTGGTACTGCTGTTGATGGATATTTTGTGAAGTGGAAGATTGTTGTAAAGGCTGCTGAGTTTGTTGAAGGTTTTGAGGAGGGGAAGATTGTTGTAATGGAAGCTGAATTTGTTGAAGATTTTGAGAAGCAGAAGATTGTTGTAATGGCTGCTGAATTCGTTGAAGATTTTGAGAAGCAAAAGATTGTTGTAATGGCTGCTGAATTCGTTGAAGATTTTGAGAAGCAAAAGATTGTTGCTGAGACTGTTGCTGGTTTGGAAATATCTGATTAGCTGAAGATGTTGAGAACAGCTGACCTTGACCTTGGCCTTGGCCTTGACCCTGATCTGGGCGATTGTTTGCAATATTAGAGGCTGCTGTGAATGAGGACTGGTTAGGGTTAAATTCCATTGCATTTCTAGTAGCTAAAAGTTGGTCAGAATCGGACCCTGTTCCCATAACTCCTCTCTGACTATTCCCAGGACCCGATAATCCAGTATTAGGGCTACTAACATTTCCAAAAGATGGTTGGACAAGCAAAGACATGTTGGGATTTCCCATCATGTTAACGTTGCTAAACTGTAAACGAGGAGAAACAAGAGGCGGAAATCCAGATTGAACTCCTCCTCCTTGAGCGCCCCCCATTAACCCTGAATTTGATTGCACTGTCTGACCAGCACCAATAGGAGTTGGAGGAGGTCCTGAAGGCACCATCTTTTTTGGGCCGTAAATTATAAATATTATCTCAGAAGAACAAACAAAATTCTCTAATCATGTACAGTCAAGAATATATGTTCAAAAATGAAGAAGCTTTTTAGCCTTTGGAGATAAACATTCTTCAGTAGACATGTTTCCTGCTACAAATTTTGAACAAAGCACATCTTCCAATGAATTCTGCAACAACACACCGAAATTAACCAACCATTAACGGGAAGAAAGTTAAAAGAACATAGGAAACTGGAATCTAATTTCATGCATTACAAAACTTGGAATTTGTTTTACTAACACGATAAAACTTAATCAGAATGAAGGTATTTTAGCAAGCCTAGAAGCCATTCAAGGAGCGAAGAACAGTTCAAATAACTTAAAGCACATAGAAAAACCCACTCGATCGAGCACCAAATCTTTCAAATGGAGAAATCCTATCAATCTAGAGTTCAAATTTAAAGTCGAAAAAGACCATTCTAATAGAAATTAAAAAGGTCTCACCTTTTATACTCCAGTATGAACTTAACAAGTAACTAACCTGCTGCAAGCTTCGATCAAACAAGGCAACAACTGGTAATTGAACTCTTCTTTGAATACCCAATTGCTCTCTCGCTCTTAGACACTGCTAGTAACAACGTAAATGTATGCTGACATACAAATATACAGTGACACTTATCCTAGGGCTTTGAAAGGGTCTTCTTCAATCCCGTTTCTGGTCTACTTTTAGTGAAAAGAGGAGAGAGAGAGAGTTCTATGTTCTGTTCTTTGCTGTAATTCTAATGTTTAGAGAGAGTGGAAACAACAGAGAGACAAGAAGGAAAGAGGCTTGCACTCCTTGCGGACGTCAAATTTGAATTATATTGGATTGAATTTTCTTTTCTTTCTTTTATTTTTTTTTTCTTTTCTTCTTCCTCGTACAGCAATGCAATTAGAAACTTACAAAGTCAAATCCTCTCTTTTTTTTTACTTTTCTTTTTTTTTTTTTCTTTTCTTTTTTTTTATATCTTTAAATTTTTTTTAATCTCTAATAAGCACATCTAATACCACTCAAACATTATATATAACTACTAATTTCAAAATTTAAAGTGTTATAAAATTTTCAATTAAATCTTTCATCTCTTAAAGACAACAATATTCAATTACATTATGCAGTTCAATTAGAGATAGTTAGGGATTGTTCAATTAGAATATTTAAATAATCTAAAGAGAAAAAAATATTTAAATGTATTGATATATAAATAAAATAAAAATAATAATTTTAAATAGAGAATATTTTATTATAATGGTTAATGAGTTAAGTGATTTAATAAATTAAATAATGAAATGATGTTTGATTTTTGTTTATTTAAATAATTTAAAACAAACAAGGCTTTGAGTTATTTGAAAAAAAAAATTATTTAAATTAAATTATGAAAAAAAAATTATTTAAATTAAGAATAATTTGTTGTATTAAGTAATTTGACTATTTTTAAATAATAAAGGCCAAACATCAAACATTAGTTTATTTTCAGAATCATAGTATAAATTATCTAATTATTTTAAGTAATGATTTAATTTTAAGGCATTTTCATTAATAAAATTAATATACCTTTTAAAATGAAGTGATTGTGATTTCACAAATCCTTGAAAGTTTAATTACTACATTTATTACCGTCCGGATCTTTGTATGGTATGTTACCAACCAATCAAAATAAAGTTGAATTATTTATTATTTAAATTTAATGGATCTAACCAAAAAAAATTCAAATAAATTACTGTTTGTAACACAAATATTTTTCTACTTTCTCTTTTCATCTTCCACAATACCCAAATGTAACTCAAATTTCATGTTGCCACCCAATCAAAATAAAGTTGAATTATTTATTATTTAAATTTAATGGATCTAAAAAAAATATTCAAACAAATTACATTTTGTAACACAAATATTTTCCAACTTTCTATTTTCATCTTCCACAATCCCCAAATGTAACTCAATTTTTTTCACATTGGATCTCTTCTGTTACAATTCATGATTTTTTTAAATAAGCTCTATATATAACTCGCGAAAAAAGGATGGACTTGTTATGAGAAGCCATAATTGGTTCTTCTAACCCCATGTAATGTAATGACAACCTCTTTTTCGACATTTTTCTTTCACCAGAATATCCTTATCGGTCACTAATAAGTTTTTTTTATATTTAAGATCTTACTTATGAGCAGTAGCTAGCTGCTATTATGTTAATAAGTTTGTCGCAATCGAACTTTTGTAGTTAGTTCATTATATATCAAGTGGACTCCGTTTGAATCCAAATCTTTATGAGACATGTGGGAAGGTTTGTTTAAGCTTGCTTAATACATGGAATCCAGAAAAGATCTAGCCTTCTCCAAATTCTTATATCACTTCAGGCACTTGTTCTGAACCGGAAACCTTATTTTAATGAAACTGAGTTATGATAAGCAAATGATCAGCACACTCAAAGGAGTGAAGAATTTAGCTATAGCTAAAATGAAAATGCTTTCCTTATTAGCTGTAAATCCGTGTTTTACCTTCTACGCAAACCCCCTAAGGTACATTAATAACATGTTTGTCATTCCAGATGATGGAATATGCAATAAACATTATTGTCTTGTCAATATTTTTATGTGAATGTAATACAACTATATTTATTATATATTTGAATGTTGCACATGAGTGTGTACATCAGCTCTAATGTGAAACGCACTTCACATATAAAACAGCTCTAATGTTCACATGAGAGCTTCACATGTAACACAACTCTAATATGAAACGCGCTTCACATTAAGAGTGTACATCAACTCTCATTTGAAGCTCTCATATAAAGCGTTTCACATGAGAGATGATGTACCCTCTCATGTGAAGCATTTCAAATATATAAAGTAAATATAACTTCACATGTATAGCTTCACATTTACAATAGCTCTTATGTGAAACGCGCTTCATACGGAAGCCTATTTTGATTATGTTGGTAACTAACAAAGGTTCTATAAATTTGTTAATATTTAGGAAATAAACAACAAAATCGTCGCGGTCAATGTATCAACAGCAGTTCATCCGATAAATTTGGGAGGAAATGTATTTCATTAATACTGTGTTTCTAGTATTTTAAGTTGATAATGATAAAATATTATGAGATTATGTGAAACTATGCTTAAGCGGATAGTTATTAGCTATAATTATTGTGAGGAGTAACGAATAGTTATGAGCTAGTTATTATGAAAGTATTCTTAGATTGTTATTTGAAGTCTTTTGAAATTATGCTTAAACTGATAACTATACTAGTTATTAACTAGTTATTGTGAAACTATGTATTTCAAGTTGATGTGAAATATTATAAAATTATGCTTAAATTTATACTACAGAAGTTGTTTAAACTTTGGTTATGTGATATTGTATTTCACACTTTATTAGTTTCATAGCGGAAGGATTAATATATGCATTACCTTTAATTATTTTAACTAGATATAATAGACAGTTCTTGAAAACACTTCTGTTTTTGAATCTTGAATGTATCCGAATCTGTTAGGGAAACTGTCAATACAATTTTTAATCGAAGCGAGTAAGTTCATATATACTTTGTTTCTAAATGTGATCCCATTTTAATCCACCTATAGTTTAGGAATTTTTCTTAATATTTACTATTTATATTTTGTTTAAATGTGGTCAAATGTTAGTTGGTTGCAAGTTCATGACGTTGACAACATAAGTAGGAGCACGAAAAATTAACAAACATGTCACATAGGATGATCATAAACAAGTGGATTATTGACTCCATTATTTTGGTCCTGTGCTTACTGCTATCTTGCACTTCAAACTTAAGAAATAGATAAACTTATTGTCGGTTGGGTGTTATAGGGATGGATGGGTGTTAAAAAACATGTTTTGTATGTCGTACATTACCCTCACTATCTCTTATATATTGAGTTCATTTTTACTTATTTGTTGAAATTCATCATTATCAATTGAAAGAAGGGTTATGACCACGATGAGTGATGTGAATTTGACACTTGTGGGAAAATTGTTTAATAAAATAAGTGTTCTTGTTATTCTATTGATATTGATAGATGTTATTTACACTGATAAAATTATTGTTTTGATAAGTTTAAGATATCGATGAACAAAACAACACATACTTTATATTATTCATATAAATCCCATCATTGCTTAAGTAAAAGTTTTTGTTTCATATTTATTATTCTCATATATTCTTATCAATATAATAGTGTAACAAAAAGTGTACGTAGCTCAAATGGCAGAGCACGAGGTTCGATCCTCCACATCTCTAATTTTTATGAGAACAATTCTCGTTGAAAAGTGCTTCACATGGATGATGTACAACATCTCTCATGTAAAGAGAAAGCGCTTCACATGGCTGTTGTACACACTATCATGTGAAACGTGTACGCTTTCAAGTGAACATCGATCTCACACGATAATTATTGTACAAAGCTCTCGTGTAATGTGCGCTTCACATGGATATGGATGATGTACACTTAAGCTCTCAAGTGAATACTTGTACAAAGCTCTCGTGTAATGTGCGCTTCACATGGATATGGATAATGTACACTTAAGCTCTCAAGTGAATACCGATCTCATGTAAATGATTCACACTTCATATAAATCGTTAATTTTTTTAAAAACACTGTCTTTTTGCTTTTAAATAGACTATTAGGTGTTAGTTATAAATGATATTTGAAATGATTGTCTTTATAATTAATATATTTTTTAGGTTTTGGAACATGAAATTAATTTGAAAATTTTAAAATAAATAAATAGTTGAAGTCCCGACTGAAATATACAACAAATTTTCATGTAAATTATTTGACATTATCATGTAAAACGATTCACACATTAATGTAAAACACCTTCGTGTAAACGTTATATTAAAGTTAGTGTTGTGCATTATTTTTGTTATAAAATAAGTGGTGTTACATTCACAAAATTAAAAGAATAAAAGAATCCAAACAAATTAACAAATTAGGGTTTAGGGTTTAGGAATACATACTATTGAGCTAGTTAAGTAAGAAAGAATATATATAAGTTATAGTATAGTTTTATAATCATTTTCTCATTAAAATGGGTCATGGTCATATACATGACTGAAACACTATTCTTAAAGCTCCTTGAACTACTCCAGGGCTATGCTCGTTCCGAATAAGATCAATTAGAAACTGAAATATTTGTGTAGCATGCCTCCTAAACAAAACACGTTCCAAATTGCGAAGTGCTTGAAGAGTTGAAACAATCCATGGAGTCTTGGCAGCAAGGCCGAACTTAGGTAAGGCAACCTATATAGTTGTATAGGGCGCCCACTTTTATAGGGCCTCATTTTTTAATATTTAATAGTATTATATTATTAATCTTATTTTTTATTTTTTTCTTCCTTTAATATTAAATATATATTATACAATATATATAATTTTTTATTTCCTTTTTAATCTCTTATTTTGTATTATAATATATCAATCATTTATATCTCATTTTATATTTTAAAATTTTTAAAAGAAAATTGTTATTTTAAGGACAAAAAAATATTAAATTTGCATTAAGACTTAAATTCTATGTTTGGCAGCTAGCTCTTCCCTTTTCACATAACTTAGTGGGAGAATCCATTGAACAAGTGGTGGTGTCTTCTTATTATTAGATGTTATTCGTGATTCAGAAGAACAATTCAAGTATATCTTCAAAATAGTTTCACAAGCTAAAAAGAACCAATGCTCCAAATTCATCTCTTGAGATAATGAATGATTGTTGGAAAGTAAATCGTCAGGGAAATTTAGGTAGCTTTGGTAAGATTTGTTCTCAAAGTGAACCAATGGCTCATATATTTCTAGAGAGGAGCATTCCCTCTGCAGTTTTATCTGTAAACTTTACTCGAAATTGAGGTTGTGGGCGTGAAATGCTAGAGAATATATTCCTAGCACATAATGGTGTTATTATGTGACAATGTTTGATGATACTTGGTACATAAATCTGTTATAACCGGTAAAATGAATCAAAAAGATATATTTTGAATGAAGGAGAACTAGAATTACACCCCACAATTATGATCCCGTTTAAACTTAAAGTACTTTTAGATGGAATCGAATTAAAAAAATATATATATATAATCAATAATGCACGGAGGGAAAATGAAATATATTGAAGTATAGGTCTTGAACGAAAAAACAAAAAGAAAAACAAAGTTCCTTATGCTAAGCTGCCTTTATTGGGGGATATACCTTAAAATAAAACAACGTATTTTGAGAATCATATGTAAAAAAAATCTCACACAAAAGTACTATATAAGAGAAAGAAGATAAGCTACAATATGAGAAGTTGTGTTTATGACTCTTTGACCTGGAAACAACATATATATGTTGTAGTTTGTAGATTGTCATCCTCAGGGTTACTTTGGTTAAATCGTGCTATGATACAATTCCATGTGCAATGATACAATTCCAAGTCCTTAAAAAAGTAGTTTTAAAAGAATTCACATGACAATTTAAGTATAGTTCCACAATAACTAGCTAGTAGCTATCCGTTACAAATCTCATAATAACTATAGCTAATAACTATTAGTTTAAGTATAATTTCACATAAACTCAGAATATTTTATTATTATCAACTTGAAATACTAGATATACGTTACCATCTAAATTTATTGGATGAGTTGTTATTGTATACATTGACCACGACGATTTCATTGTTTGATTTTTGAATATTAACAAAAACATAACCTTGTTAGTTACAAACATAACCTTGTTAGTTACAAACATAACCAAACACTGGTGAAAAAGGGGTCAAAACCGAGAGTTAAAACTCTCGGTTTTGACCCTATAACTTTCGGTGAAGACACCTTACCGAAGGTTTTAGTTACTCTCGCCATCCCTCGGTATTGACTCTTTCGGGACTTCCATAAAGAGAAAAACCGAGAGTTATATGAAAACTTTCGGGTTTTTCTTTTTGTGGAAAACCGAGGGTTTTACAAAGACCTTTCGGTTTTTCTCTTTGTGGAAAAACCGAGGGTTTTACAAAGACCTTTCGGTTTTCTTCTTTTGTGGAAAAACCGAGGGTTTTACAAAGACCTTTCGGTTTTCCTCTTTTTACAAATAACTTTCGGTTTTTCTCTGTGTGGAAAACCGAGGGTTTTGCAAAGAACTTTCGGTTTTTATTTATGTGGGAAAACCGAAAGTTATTTACAAAACTTTCGGTTAACCTCTTCGGGTAAAAACTGAAAGTTATTTACAAAACTTTCGGTTTTCCTCTTCGGGTAAAAACCGAGAGTTTTCCAATAACTCTCGGTTTTCTCCTTTTCAAGAAAACCAAAAGTTATATGAAAACTCTCGGTTTTTACTCGAAGAAGAAAACCGAAAGTTTTGTAATAACTCTCGGTTTTCCTCTTTTGGGTAAAAACCGAGGGTTTGTCATATAAC
This sequence comes from Impatiens glandulifera, assembly GCF_907164915.1. NCBI lineage: Eukaryota > Viridiplantae > Streptophyta > Magnoliopsida > Ericales > Balsaminaceae > Impatiens > Impatiens glandulifera. The sequence continues at coordinate 44,689,579 of NC_061864.1, forward strand.
TCTCGGGTTATCTCTTTGTGGGAAAACCGAGAGTTTTCTAATATCTCTCGTTTTTTCCAAAAAGAGAAAAACCGAGATATTTCAATATTACTTTCGGTTTTTTCCCCTAAATTTTTAAAAATGTGCGGATTATTTTGCTCGCAACCAAAACCTGTTCAGCCAAACCAATATGTTAATGATAAAAGAAATGCAGCATACATTAAACGATCACATTAATTGATCATGAACATTACAAAATCCGAAACCAAACTAATATTCCGAACAATCTGTTATAAATTCAACCTATAATAAAAACATGTTTTGAATCGAAACAACCTTAGCTTGTGGGGGGAGGAGGTGGTTGTTGCCTCATATATAATTCGATTCTCTCCATTCTTGCGTTCATCTCTGACTTCTCCCTCTCCATTTTTGCGGTAATCTCTAACTTCTCCCTCTCCATTCTTTCCACAATTTCTTGCTTTTCCGATTGCAATTCTTCCATTTTGTGCCTTCTTTCTTCATCTCTCTTCTCCAGTTCCTCCAGCTTGAGCTTCATTATTTGATTCTCTTCTAACAATCGCTCATTGTTTCGCTGTGAACTGTTTCCACTACGACGATCCTCACGAAAGTGTGTGGGCCGGACGCCTGATCCCATTCCGAACACTACCCCGTGTTTTTGTTGTCCGAACACCCTCTCCGTCAATTCAAAATCCGATATTCCCGGTTCGTTACTAACAGCCTCTTCCATCTCCGCCTGCACAATTCAAATAAAATATCATTTCTATAATAAAAAACTAGGCATATTCAATTCACTTACAATTTTCTCTTGCACGTGTTCATCCGGGATGGGTGTTGGGTTTTCTTGTGTCGGTTTTGGTGTACGGGTCCTCTTGAATACTTCAATTACAGACGGTGGCCGTCCCATTTCAATCGCCTGTTGAAATAAATGATTTATATAATTAATAACAATCTTTATATTAAGTTATTACAAATAATATACTTACCAACTCGTCTTCAATTTGTGCAAACGGTCTACTTCCCGTTCGATGCGGGAATTTCAGATTCTTCCGGTTCTTAATATTTGTAGAACTGTGTCTCTGTATTTGAAATAACAAATGAAGTTAGATTAATTAATATCAACTTTTATTTGAATTATGAAACCGTACCTTAAACGTTTCTGTGAAGAAATGGTTGCGACACACAAACTCCCAATCATGTCGATCGTAGTCCGGTGGAGGATTAGCCAGTACCGCCGCCTCGTCTCCTTTGTGGACGCGGATATAATTCTTGTTCAAATCCGACCGCCATCTATCCCATATCTGATTGGCGTGTCCCAACCCCGTCTTTCGAAAAGACTCAATGTCACCATTAGTCGCTTCGAACGGATCCTGAAAAAAATAACATCCAAATGTTAAAAATAATTATTTAATGACGTAATGTATAATCAAGTAATAATTATTAACCTTGATTGCAGTCCACAGTGAATCCAATTGGTCTGCACTTAAAGCCTTCCACTTGAGAAGACGGTGTGAGACGGCTGCGGGGTCCCGGATAATCGACCCCACATGTCTAGACCACCGTGTTCTTCCCACATCTGTACCGCCTGGCCTCCCATCCTTCTCTCTAAATGTTAGAGGGATCCTCGTCCCCGCTACCCTCTTAGACAGCGCAATATTCTTGTTCTTCCCCCGTCTCTTGCGGGCAGAAGATTCTTCAAAATTATCAAAATCATAATTAAATATGTCAATCAATTGAAACACTAACTAATTTGTAAACGAAATACCTGTCGATGATGGGTCGGGAGTGGTCCCGTGCTCCTCCTCGTCATCCTGCTCCTCGATAGGCTCCTCAAGACCATCGTCTTCAAAATCATCGCTAGGCATCACATCAGCGAATGTGCTCTCTATAAACTCTTGGAACTCATCATCGTCTTCCGCCTCGTCTGTTTGGGGAGGCGTAGTAGCTATCGGGGCCACAGCAATCGGTGGTTGGTCTCTAGAAGACGATCCTCGAAGCATTAACGACTCGGATTGGGCAAGTAGGTTTTGGTAGCTTTTATCCAATTTCTTGGGTGTCTTCCTCATACTCTTCCAAGTTGTTTTAGGACCTTCAGACATTCTTAATTCACACCATTAATAAAATTGAGTGAATAATTGAAATAAAGTAGTAATAAAAATGAATATAAAGTTAAAAACATAATTAAATCTACCTAATTAATTAATTTGAACTATATGTTTGTAAACCGCGGTTTTATTTTTGTCACAATCTTCCAACCGGGTCGGGCTGACATATCAGGGGCGTAGAATACTTATTTTGCTTGACTCGCCAATATATACGGGTCTTGACTTTGGGTTTTCAAAATTCGGTTTACATTTACACTTACGAAGCCATATTTATCCACTTTCACTCCTAGTTCCCCCGAGTGTGTATCAAACCACTTACACTTGAATAAAACAGCTCGTTTGTGAGAATAGTATTGTACTTCGATTATATCCGTCAAAACTCCGTAGTATGACATAGTTTCAGATCCGTTGTACCCCTCAACAACCACCCCACTATTTTGAGTTGTCAAACCTTCGTCGTGTTTTTCTGTACAGAATTTGAATCCGTTTACTTTACACCAAACATACATAGACGAGTACATACTTGGACCTTCTCCTAAGATCTTGAGGTCTCTTGATATGTCGTTAATTTCTGCTAAATGGGCGACCTATATATGTATCCGAAATGTAGTTGTTAATATGAATAAGAAGAGTTAGGATATATGGTTTGTAATTTACTCACTCGATGCTTGAAATATGCGGCAAACCTTTCTCCACTGGACTCGTTGTTATAATCTCTGCAAATAGATCGAATGCTAATTAGTAACACTCTTTAATGCTAATTAATAACAGCAACATTGAATCTTACATGTAAAAAGGTTCTACTTCGGGACAATTTTTCAAAATGTAAGAATGAGCTGTCACTCGATCGATATAATCCAAGTTGTATACTTTTCCGTTAGATAGGTCTTCCTATTATGCAAATATTGAAATGCCCGAGATTTCAGGTTGTGCATTTTCTTGATCTTGTTCCTCCATATACCTGGCACATAAACTAATACTTTCGTTAACAAGATATCTCTCACTTATAGAGGCTTCGGGGTGGTTATTATTCCGCAAATATCTTTTCATTGTATCCATGTAATGTTCAAACGGATACATCCATCGATACTGAACAGGTCCTCCAAGCAAAGCCTCAAATGACAAGTGAACCGGGAGATGCATCATGATGTCGAAGATTGACGGCGGAAAAATCATTTCAAATTTGCAAAGTGTCAATGTAATATCCATGTACAATTGTTCCAAGTCCTCTTGAATCAACTCTTTGAAGCACAACAACCGAAAGAAACGAGACAAATTTACTAACGCATCATACACATACTCTGGAAGCAATGCACGAGTTGCTAAAGGAATTAGATATTCCAACAAAATGTGACAATCATGACTCTTTAATCCCGAAAGCTTTTTCTCTTCCAAATTTACACAACCCTCGATATTTGAGCAAAAACCATCAGGCAACTTGAGATCTTTCAAGAAGTTACAAAGACGTATTTTATTTTCGGATGTCAAAGTGAAAGGCGCTTCTGGATAATGAACAACTCCTTCATCATTTATAGGATGTAACCATGATTTTATGCCTAAGAGTTCTAAGTCTTTACGGGCTTTAGGACCATCCTTAGTCTTCTCTTTCACATTCATTATTGTTCCCAACACGCTATCACAGATATTTTTTTCAATATGCATCACATCCAAATTATGTCTCAATAATAGCGATTTCCAATAAGGTAGACGGAAGAAAATGCTAAGTTTGTTCCAATTGTCTCCCCGCGTTTCATGATATATCTTGGTTCTCTTGCTCATATCCGCACTAAGAATAATGTCTTCTAGGTCTCGTGCTTGCTCATAACTTTCTTGCCCCGTTAACAATCTAGGGGGATCTCTATAATCAGTTCGACCATCAAACGACTCTTTATCCCTTCTGTATTTGTGCTTCGGTGGTAGGAAACGTCTGTGACCCAAGTAACATTGTTTGAAACCATGAACCAATCGAAGGGATACCGTGTCGTTATTACAACAAGGACAAGCAAATTTACCTTTCGTACTCCAGCCTGATAAATTCGCGTATGCGGGAAAGTCGTTAATGGTCCACAACAACGCCGCTCGCATGTTAAAGTATTGCGAGGTGTGTGCATCAAACGTTTTCACACCTGTTTGCCACAGTTCATGCAACTCTTCGATCAATGGCTGGAGAAATATGTCAATTGCATCTCCCGGACTCTTTGGACCCAGAATTAACATAGATAAGATGAAATTGCTAGAATCCATACAAGTCGTGGGTGACACATTATAAGGAACGAGAATAACCGGCCAAACACTGTATGATTTTGTCCCATTTGCAAATGGCTGAAACCCATCGCTTGATAAACGAGTCTTACATTTCGAGATTCTGAAGCAAAATCTGTATAATTTTCATCAAACGTCTTCCAAGTTAAGGAATTAGCGGGATGTCTCAACGTATCACTATCAACTCTTCCTTCTTTATGCCATCTCATCATTGGAGCCGTTTTTGAGGACATGTATAGTCTTTGCAGTCTTGGTATTAAAGGGAAATATCTCAACACCTTTTTTGGAATGAATTTCCTGTTTTGCTTCTCCCGAACTGTCCCACTTGTTTGGTCGACTTTCCATCTTGAAAGACCGCAAACTCTGCAAGAATCTTCATTTATGTCGTCCTTCCAAAATAGCATACAGTTGTTCTTACATGCGTCTATCTTGTCATATTTTAGCCCGATATCAGTAATGAATTTTTTACTTTCGTAGTATGAGCTTGGCAATTGAGCGTCAATCGGTAATATGTAGTCTTTAAGCAGACGCAGCAACATATCGAACGAAGAATTCGTCCATTGACATACATTTTTTATGTGAAGTAGTTTTAGTAGTGCCGATGATTTCGTTATTCGAGCACCTTCATACAATGGCCGTTTGCAATCATCAAGCAATTTATAAAATCTATGCGCATCTTCGACTGGTTCATCGTTATCTGGGACGTCATTAACGTTGGGGAACATATCGTTTATAAATTCGTGCATATAACGTTCTTCGTTGACCTCTTCATTAACTGTATTATTCATCTCCGGTCTCGCATCGTTGAATTCCGGCACGGCATCCTCCGACTGATCATCGTCATCATCATCATCATCGAAGTCATCGGCATCTTCATCGACATCGTCATTCACCACTTGAGTAGTACGTCTTTTTTCTCCATGAAAATACCAATACTGATAATGCACATTTATTCCATAAACAATGAGGTGAGTCTTCACTTCGTCTATTTCCATAAACGGCGTGTTCAAGCATTTCACGCAGGGACATTTCACGGTTTGTCGGGATGTACTCCTAACAGCATACTCGAGGAATTTGTCAACGCCTTCCTCGTAATCTGGATGATCTCGACGTAAGGTCATCCAACTTTTATCGGGTACTTCCATATTTCTAATAAAATGGAAAACAACCCGCATTATTATTTACTTAAATTTGTCTAAATTAATTAGGCTTACATAATGCTAACATAATTTCTATCTGATGTCTCATTATCCAACCAAAATTCAACATACATATAATCTAGAATTATATCATTCATACACCTTTCGAAGCAATCAATTATAATCCAACATAATTTTATTCATACATAATTCATTGCATTTAACAATTCTAACCTACAATCAAATCTAATTGAAACCCAATCTAATCCAACATAATCTAACAAACTTAATACCTAATCTAACATAAATCAAATCAAACAAAAATATCACTTAAATCTAACATGAAAAGCTAACATAATCAAACATAATCGAACATAAATCAGACATGATACCTAATCTAACATAAATCTAATCAAACATAAATCAAACTTAAATCTAACATGAAGAACTAACCTTGCACAAAAAGAGCAACGAAGAAGAGCAGCGAATGTAGATTGACGGGCGGGCAGGGGGCGGCTGAAATTCGTAATCCAAACCTAAAAACAATAAATTACACCCAAATCACAATCAACCCTAAACCCTAAACCAAAACCTAAATGAAACAACATATAACACAAATCAAACCAATCACAATCAAAACAAAATCAAACCAAAACCTAAATGAAACAACATCTAACACAAATCAAACCAATCACAACCTAAATCAAAATCAAACCCAAATCATACCAACCACGATCAAACCTAAATCAAAATTAAACCCAAATCATACCAACCACAATCAAACCTAAATCAAAATTAAACCCAAATCATACCAACGACAATCAAACCTAAATCAAAATTAAACCCAAATCATACCAGCGACAATCAAACCTAAATCAAAATCAAACCCAAATCATACCAACCACAATCAAACCTAAATCAAAATTAAACCCAAATCATACCAACCACAATCAAACCTAAATCAAAATTAAACCCAAATCATAGCAACCACAATCAAACCTAAATCAAAATTAAACCCAAATCATACCAACCACAATCAAACCTAAATCAAAATCAAACTCAAATCATACCAACCACAATCAAACCTAAATCAAAATTAAACCCAAATCATACCAACCACAATCAAACCTAAATCAAAATTAAACCCAAATCATACCAACCACAATCAAACCTAAATCAAAATTAAACCCAAATCATACCAACAATCAAACCTAAATCAAAATTAAACCCAAATCATACTAACAATAACCTAATCTTAAACTTATAACCTAATTTAACAATAATATATACATAATCTAACAATAATCTAACCTAATTGCAAAAATCTAACAATAATCTAACCTAATTTCAAAAATCTAACAATAATCTAACCTAATCTGAAAAATCTAACAAGAATCTAAAATTAATCTAACCTAATTGCAACAATCTAACAATAATCTAACCTAATTGCAAAATAAATAATAAACTAACCTTGTAGGGCGGCGGCGGCAGAGATTCTTCAAGTTTCTGCGGCGGCAGAGGGCGATTCTTCAAAAGGTTCGGTGGTCTTCGGCAGGGCGGCGGCGCAAGGTCTTCGGCAGGGCGGCGGCGCAAGGTCTTCGGCAGGGAGTACGCGCGGCGGCTTGTTCGTCGGGGAGAGAGATGAGTGCGGCGGAGATGAGAGGAGAAGAGAGAAATGAAATCGGGAAAAAGAAGAGAAAGAGGCGCCCGTTTTTAATTTTATGATGTAATTTCCGAGAGTTGTATATAAAATTCTCGGTTTTACCCTTATTAAAACCCGAGAGTTGTATATACAACCCTCGGTTTTGACCCTTATTAAAACCCGAGAGTTTTATATACAACTCTCGGTTTTCACCCTTATTAAAAACCAAGAGATTTATATACAACTTTCAGTTTAGAGGGGTATTTCCGAAGGTTAAATATATAACTTTCGGGATTATCACTTCCAAATTTGTTAAATTCTTTTGTTTCTAACCTACTAATGACCTTTAACAACATTGATTAAACACATTTGTTATCCTTACAATATTGCACAATCCATATGATCAAACATTACACATATTCTTTACATAATCATACATAAACATTCAAATACACTTCTCTATAATAATAAAACACAATCATAAACATTTCAACATAAAACACAATATTAATTTTTAAAATATAACTCACACTTGATTATATTAGTTAGGAGTCTATATTGGAAAGAAAAAATACTCCAATTTAAAAAATTGAAAATGTAAAAACCGAAAGTTATATAATTAACCTTCGCAAATACACATAAAAAACGAAAGTTGTATATATAACTTTCGGTCTTGAGAAGTATAAAACCCGAAAGTTTTATATAGAACTTTCGGTTTAGATGGATATTTCCGAAGGTTAAATATTTAACTTTCGGTTTTATCACTTCTAAATTTGTTAAATTCTTTTGTTTCTCACCTTTTAATGACCTTAAACAACATCGATTTAACACATTTGTTATCCTTACAATATTGCACAATCCATATGATCAAACATTAAACACATTCTTAACATAATCAAACATAAACATTCAAACATAAATACACTTCTCTATAATAATCAAACACAATCATAAACATTTCAACATAAAACACAATATTCATTTTTAAAATATAACTCACACTTGATTATATTAGTTAGGAGTTAAGATTAGTGGCTTAAAAACAAAATAATTTAACAAATTAGGAATTGTCAAAACCGAAAGTTATAACATTAACTTTCGTTTTTTATGTGTATTTGCGAATGATTTACATATAACTCTCGGTCCTGACCATAAACATAATGTTTTTGGGAAGGGTTAAAACCGAAGATATATTTGAAAACCTTCGGTTTTTACCCTTTCCCATACTTAGAAAATTTTCAAATTTTTTTAATGTAAGGTCAAAACCGAAGGTTTATTTGAAAACCTTCGGTTTTTACCCTTCCCCATACTTAGAAAATTTTCAGATTTTTTAATGTAAGGTTAAAACCGAAGGTTTATTTGAAAACCTTCGGTTTTTACCCTTCCCCATACTTAGAAAAAAATCCAATTTTTTTAATGTAAGGTCAAAACCGAAGGTATATTTGAAAACCTTCGGTTTTTACCCTTCCCCATACTTAGAAAATTTTCAGATTTTTTAATGTAAGGTTAAAACCGAAGGTTTATTTGAAAACCTTCGGTTTTTACCCTTCCCCATACTTAGAAAAAAATCCAATTTTTTTAATGTAAGGTCAAAACCGAAGGTATATTTGAAAACCTTCGGTTTTTACCCTTTCCCATACTTAGAAAATTTTCAGATTTTTTTAATGTAAGGTCAAAACCGAAGGTATATTTGAAAACCTTCGGTTTTTACCCTTCCCCATACTTAGAAAATTTTCAGATTTTTTAATGTAAGGTTAAAACCGAAGGTTTATTTGAAAACCTTCGGTTTTTACCCTTCCCCATACTTAGAAAAAAATCCAATTTTTTTAATGTAAGGTCAAAATCGAAGGTATATTTGAAAACCTTCGGTTTTTACCCTTCCCCATACTTAGAAAAAAATCCAATTTTTTTAATGTAAGGTCAAAACCGAAGGTTTATTTGAAAACCTTCGGTTTTTACCCTTCCCCATACTTAGAAAAAAATCCAATTTTTTTAATGTAAGGTCAAAACCGAAGGTTATTTGAAAACCTTCGGTTTTTACCCTACCCCATACTTAGAAAATTTTCAGATTTTTTTAATTTAAGGTCAAAACCGAAGGTTTATTTGAAAACCTTCGGTTTTTACCCTTCCCCATACTTAGAAAAAAATCCAATTTTTTTAATGTAAGGTCAAAACCGAAGGTATATTTGAAAACCTTCGGTTTTTACCCTTCCCCATACTTAGAAAATTTTCAGATTTTTTTAATGTAAGGTTAAAACCGAAGGTTTATTTGAAAACCTTCGGTTTTTACCCTTCCCCATACTTAGAAAATTTTCAGATTTTTTTAATGTAAGGTCAAAACCGAAGGTTTATTTGAAAACCTTCGGTTTTTACCCTTCCCCATACTTAGAAAATTTTCAGATTTTTTTAATGTAAGGTCAAAACCGAAGGTTTATTTGAAAACCTTCGGTTTTTACCCTTCCCCATACTTAGAAATTTTTTAGATTTTTTAATGTAATGTTAAAACCGAAGGTTTATTTGAAAACCTTCGGTTTTTACCCTTCCCCATACTTAGAAAAAAAATCCAATTTTTTTAATGTAAGGTCAAAACCGAAGGTATATTTGAAAACCTTCGGTTTTTACCCTTCCCCATACTTAGAAAAAAATCCAATTTTTTTAATGTAAGGTCAAAACTGAAGGTTTATTTGAAAACCTTCGGTTTTTACCCTTCCCCATACTTAGAAAAAAATCCAATTTTTTTAATGTAAGGTCAAAACCGAAGGTTTATTTGAAAACCTTCGGTTTTTACCCTCCCCCATACTTAGAAAATTTTCAAATTTTTTTAATTTAAGGTCAAAACCGAAGGTTTATTTGAAAACCTTCGGTTTTTACCCTTCCCCATACTTAGAAAAAAATCCAATTTTTTTAATGTAAGGTCAAAACCGAAGGTTTATTTGTAAACCTTCGGTTTTGACCTCAAGATTTAAAAAAAAAATGGGTCAAAACCGAAGGTTTTCAAATAAACCTTCGGTTTTGGCGATGCGTTTTTTTTTTAAAAAAAGGTAAAAAGTCAACAAAAACATAATTATTTAAAACATATTAAACCAAACCAAACAAACATAATAACAATAATTCATAAATATTAAAACATAACTGTCATAAACCCATAATTAATAAATCCATAATAAATCTAGAAATTAATTATTAGATGGGGTAGAAGGAGGGGGTGGTTGATTTAGTCGACTCCTCAACAAGACAAGTTCCTGTTCGAGATTCTCTAATCTCTAAGACATTTCGGCCCGGTCCGCTTTGATTTCACTGAGCAAACGACCTCTTTCGGCATCCCTTAATCGGATTTGTTCCATTTCCAGCGTCATCTTTCTGACCTCTTCCTCACGTGCCGCAATTTCTGATTGTGTTATCAGATTCTGGTAACACGGATGCAGTTTCTCCGGTGTACGCCGAAGTCTCTTCCATGTCGAATCACCCATATCCTAAATGCATTTCAGATATATATATATATATTAATCAAACAAAATAACGTAAACTAATTTAAATCTAGATCTATAATATATATATATATAAACTTAAGAAATCTAAATCTTACAATAAACAAAACAAAAAAACCAAATCAAACAAATTACCTGAAGGGAGGAGAAGAACCCGCGGCTTGGAGGAGGCAGGCGGCGGCGGCGGCGGAAGAGAGAGAAAGGAGAGATGAGCGGAATGAAAAAGAGAAGGGTTAGGGTTTGTATTTATAGAGGTTGAGGCCGAAGGTTTTCATAAAACTTTCGGTTTTGATATTAGTCAAAACCGAGGGTTTATTAAAAAACCTTCGGAAAAAACAATTTCAAAAATTTGAATTTTTTTTAATGAGCAAAACCGAAGGTTCTTTGTAAAACTTTCGGAAATGAAATTTTCAAAAAAGCCAAAACCGAAGGGTCTTTGAATAACCTTCGCAATTAAAAAACCAAGGGATTTCAAAACCGAAGGTTTTTCCAAAAACCTTCGCAAATAACCCACATCCAACACTTAGAATTTTTTTGGGTTTTTTGGGAAGGTAAAAACCGAAAGTTTTACACAGAACTTTCGGTAATAATGAATAAAACCGAAGGTTTTACACCCCTCTCGGAATCTATTTTTAATAGCGAAAGATTTGTTCCTCTCGGGAGTATTTAGGAGATGTTTACAAAACCTTCGGGAAAAACCGTCGGTAAAGGTCCTTTTTTTACTAGTGAAAGTAGAGTTTTGTAGAAATAATGTTGAAAGCATACCATTTTCGTGAGTTAGCTTATTTCCGGCATAAATTATGAATTAGAGTAGACACAGAACTTGAATAATCTAGGGAAACAATTGTGAATTTGAGAGAGAGAGAATGACTATTTTGTGTTATGTACGTGAAGGATTGTGAAAGATCGGAAAACATTTGAAAAAAAACAGAATGGGTCGAGCTATATTTCAAATTTCAAATTTTTTGGTTTTTAACACGACTGAATTTTAATAATAAAAAACTTGAACTTCGTTTTGATTGGTCCGGATTATGGGCACAAGGGCAGTCCGAAACAGAAGATCCGAACTACATTTATTGGTATTAAATTTTGATTGTAATAGAATAGAGATGAGAAATAATTTTAAATTATCATTTTTGGTAAATTTGAATAATTTCATTAAAAATTATTTATGAAGATATATACAAATCATATATTATAAAAACTTAATTGGATGTTGGGATAATATAATATAATAGCATAATGTCCCTACGTTGCAAGAATAAATAAAATTCACATTTACAAAGTTGAAATAGACAATACTCACATCTTTGTCATCGTCATCATCATTATCGTTTTCATCGCCTTCATCATTATCGTTTTCATCGTCTTCATCATCTTTTTCGTCGACTATATCTATGATCTGAACATAAGGGGCTTCAATGGTTGATACAATCTAGTGATCGTCTTACTCCTCTCATTCAACATTATTTTTGTTATTCATTAAAAAAGAGAAACATGATAACAAATTTGATAAGGAGACACTCATTTAACTTTTTTTCTCAGTTGTTCACTGATTTTACCCTCATTTCTCAGTCAACCAAAAATATAATTTCTTACGTAATAGACATCTCATATTACTAATATCGTAACCTCATTTTTTCACTCAACTATCTCAACAATATCAACATCTTTTAATTTCACTTTTGAAAAACCAATCATCATATCATTAACCTCTTTACCTTAACTTCTTCGGTAGACCAACAATCTCATTCATATATTTAACCATCAATATTTGTTGTTTTCTAATTAGTCTCTCATATTACTAATATCTCATTTTATCCCTCTTTGCAAACCAACAACAAATCTCTTATCATTGACAAACCAATATTACCGTCCTCTTATCCCTCGATAAACTAACCAAAAATCTTAAGCACACTTTCATATCTCTTATCTCTCGACAAACCAACCACCAAACTCAATCATACACTTTCACACGCCTTTTATCACTCGATAAACCACATCTCAATCATACAGTTTCACAAGTCTCTTATTCTTGGAAAACCTCACAATCCCAATGTTACCGGTCTCTAATCTATCGGCAATCCAACCACCAATCTCAATCCGCTTCTAATCTCGTGACCTCACGATCCTTTGTTATCGACCTCTTATCAAACTAACCACAAATCTCAATGACACTTTCATTGTTTCACAAGTCTCTTATCCTTTTAGCAAACAAACATTATCGACATTTCTTATCACTTAGTAAACCTATCACTAATCTTAATCAACCTCTCTAATCGCGTGACCTCACAATCCTTTATTATCGGTCTATTATCCCTTTGCAAACCAAACATCAATTTCAATCATCCCAATCCCAATGTTACAGGTCTCATTTTAATCATCCCAATCCCAATGTTACCGGTCTCATATCCATCGACAATCCAACCACCAATCTCAATCGACCTCTTATCCCTCGGAAAACCAACCACAAATCTCAATCACACTTTCACAAATCTCTTATCCTTATCAAACAAATATTATCGACATCTTATCCCTCGACAAATGAACCATCACATCACGATCCTTTACGAGTCTCGTATCCATCAATAATCCATCCACCAATCTCAATCACACTTTCATAAGTCTTTTATCCTTAACAAATAAATATTATCGGCCTCTTATCCCTCGACAAATGAACCATCACCTCACGATCCTTTATTATCAGTCTCTTATTCCTCGGCAAGCTAACCATCAATCTCAATAGACCTCACAATTCAATATTACCACTCTTATCCCGCATCAAATCAACCACCTCTCATTTATTACCGGCCTTTTATCCACACATATAATTACTTAAATTTTCATTTACAAGGATTCGAACTCTTGTCTCGAGTGTGGGCCTCTTAATCACAAATATAATTTACTTAAATTTGCATTTACAAATATTCAAACTTGTGTCTTGAATGTGAAAGATGATCACTTTAACCATCAAACCACTTATAATTGATGTGTTTTATTTATAATTTTGTGTAGGCATGTTGTATATATATTTTATAACTAATAAAATTTCTTAATTTTAATTTTTTTAATTTTGTTATAAAATTCAAAAATAACATAAGACCATTTTTATTAATAAGCTAAAATTATATTTTCAATATAAAAAATATTATTTATTATTTTGTGTTAAATATTAAATATAGATAAATAATAAAAAATATCAATTTCTTTTTAACTATTTTTTCAGTATAAAAAGAATTAGTTATTCATCAAATATAAATTGTAGACAAATAATCAAAAATAATAATTGATTTTATTTAAATATATCACAAATTAAGTTTTAAATAGATTGTTATATATATATATATATATATATATATATATATATATATATATATATATATATATATATATATATAATATAAAATTTTAAAAAATGATCCATATATATGATATAATAATATAAAAATAATTAATACAAATAAAATTATTAATATATATATATATATATTTATTAAAAAAATTGGAGAACATTTATTATGTTAATATAAATTAATTAATTTTTTATTCTATTACTTTTTGAATTGTTAATGTTTCATTTATTAGTTAAAGATAAAAATAAAAAAAAGAATAATTTTTTTTATATAATTTTTAAAAATGGTGTAGAATTTTAATATAATTGTTAATTTTATATATATATATATATATATATATCACTAGTAAAAAAAAGACTTTATAGCAATTAGTAAATCAATCGCTATTAAACTCCAAACTAATCGTTATAGGCCTATAACGATTGGTTATAAATCAATCGCCTTCAATTGGCAGAAGTCTTCTCGTTGTTGTCTTAATTGACAACGACGATTGGTATAACGATTGGTTATAAATCAATCGCCTTCAATTGGCAGAAGTCTTCTCGTTGTTGCCTTAATTGACAACGAAGATTGGTAGATGACCCATCGTTATAAGCTTATAGCGATTAGTTAATAAACAAATTACAGTTTCCATGCAGTCTATAGCGATGAGTTGTTATCCTAATGAGTCTATAACGATTGGTTGTTAAACCAATCGCTACATGCTTATATAAATAAAAATATTAAATTTAATAATATTACAATATCTATAAAACCGAAAATTTAACTACAACCATAATTAAACCATAATGTCACGGGTTAAAATTCGACCTGTGCGGCACTAAGCTAAATCGACCCTGATTCTAGCTTAGAAAACCTTTTTAAACGATGCAAGAAGAATACAACGGACTTAGAGAGAAAAAATTCTTGAGAATAAAATTATATTGAAAGAATGCTTGATAATTACAATGGAATACCTTCATGGTATTTATATGACTTACACGTATGAAATTAGGAATTACGTCTAATTACAATTTAATTACACCAATTTAGTATATTCCTTCCATAACAAGAATATCCCTACCTAATTTAGAATATCTCTTGTAATCTCTTCCTTAATTAGAATATATATTCTAATCCTTTCCTTTATTAGAATATATCTTCTAATCCCTTCCTTAATTAGAATATCTTCTAATCTCTTCCTTGATTAGAAGATTCACTGGGCCCATGTAGGCAACTGGGCCTCCCCTTGGGCTAAGAAGATTCGCGCACGATCAGGCCAAGACATTAATGAGCCTCGACATCCCCTAGATTGGGTCGTGACTTTAATAGGCCGTGACATACTCCCCCACCTTAGTCGTGGTTGTCCTCGGTTCGACCTTGGCCTTATACTCTTCAACCTCTTCCTTGAACATTCCCCGCATGGTCCCTAGTATCTGTGCAAAAGCCCCTTGAGCACAGATTGCATAGACTTGCATTCTGGAATCTTCTGGAAATGCACCTCGTGGCTTGATGTTTGCACCCCATACAAATGAGACGTGACAATAAAAACCAAATATTCAATTGAACCAACATCATCACAACCAATGTTATTAAACAAACACACAATCAAAATATTACAAGATCATAACAAAAGAAGTTCTTAACACAAACACCAACATTTGAAATCTAACCAAAATTATAACAAAAGTTCTTACTTAATTTGCGTCTTCCCCAGAATCATCATCGTCTTGTTGTTGGGGCTGCACGGGTGGAATTTCTGTTGATGAACCTTTACCCGATGATTGGCCGTCAATTTTAGTAAACTAGGAAAATAATGTAGGGTATATCGATGCATCGCCGGGCATAAACTGTGACATAAAACGCATCATCTCGGCTCTCTCTATCCTCAACATCTTTTCCATTTTAGCTTCCATATTAGCTTCCATTTGAGCCTTCTCCATCCTCAACCTCTATTTCATTTTATCTTCCATTTGATTCTTAACCCTGTTTTCCATATCATTGAGTCTTCTTTGCATTGTCACAATATCTCGATGTAGTTCTTTTTTGGACATTGTATGCCCTCTAACTTGGGAAGCTAAAACTAATTCCATTCCTATAATCTTTCACTTGTCTTGAGGACCAAAAACTCCTTCATCCAATCGACATTAGAAATTTTGAGACGTTTAGCTCGCAAATGTCTTAATTCATCCTACAACAAAATATGTTAATACCAATAATAGATAAAATATAAAATAAACATATTTTATATACTTACCACTTTCTCTAGTATGTGCGGATCAACAATTTTATCCTTTTTGGTCCTAGTTGCCAAAAAGAAATCTTCATAGGTTGGAACCGATCTTCTTGAACTTCCAGAGAATGTAAGTTAAATTTTAATTCATTTGAAAACAAAGTTAAAATACAATTCTTACAATTTCTTGTTGTAGCTGTGTAAAAGATTTGCTACCAGAACGATGTGCATATTTTGATTTTTTGTTTTTCTATGTCGGTAGCACTTCGTTTATGCAATTAATATATAATGTTAGATTCAAAATGTTATATTAAGTACAAAATATGAAAGAAGAACCTGAAATTTATCGGTAAAGTAATGGTTTTCAAGAAGCCACTCCCAATCTTGTTGGGCCATCTCATTAGGTTTATCCACCATAATTGCTTCCATATTTCTTTCGTGCTTCCTTATCCCAGTGAGATTTATGTCGTACCTCCTCCCACCTCGTCTTCACGTGTCTCAATGCGTCGTCTCGATAACTCTCAATATCATCTAAATCAAATTTATCTTGAAATAAAACATTTTATAAGAAAAAATGATTAATTTCAAATAGAAATGTATTAAAAACAATTAATTTACAATAACGGATTGCCATAGAGTATCTAAGGTGGTGGGGGTGAGGTTGAGCCAATGGACCGTGCAATTTGAAATAATATTATTCTCTCGAACAATGGCCCCCAAATGCCGACTCCACATGCCCTATTTTATAGCACGTCTATCTTTCGATTGGGCTAAATGTGACATGCACATTTTTCTTCATTAGGCGTCAATTCAAAGTTTGTGTTGCTACCTCGCCTTCTCTAAGAGCTTGAAGACTCTGCATTTGTGTCTTCAACCGTCAATTATGTGGGTTCATCTAGATTTTGCACATCATCATCAGTGGATGGCCGCTCAACAGTGGATGGTCGTGTGGGCTCTACAAGATTATGCTCCTCAGGGATATCCTCCACTCGAGTATGCGACGAAGACTCACCCGAATTCCTTTTTTTCTTTTATTAAATTGTTAATGTTAATTATACATTTCATTTATGAATTAGAGAGAGAAATGAAACAAAAATATAAAACAGTCTTATCCGTTTTCTTATTCAAATCGACCCACGGTTTGACCCATACGGGTCGTACCCATTTATTCCCACGCTAAGATTCAAATTAATCACGTGTCTCGGCCCGACAATCCAATTTTAAGCATTATTATATATATACTAGCATTAACCATGTGCATTTACACATATAAGAATATATACAAAATATTATTTATCTATAAATATTTTAGATAAAATTAATATTATTCAAACTAATATGAATCCCGTGCATTTTGTCACGAGCTTAGTCTTTTCCTTGACGATCTGTGCGGCACTAGTTACGATCTTCGCAAGAACGAGTAACTAGTCAGCCTTACTCGACGCAACACTCGGCGTTTAATAGAATTGACACAAGAATTCTAGAGAGAGAGAGTAACTCTTACAAAGAATATTATTATATTACTCGAATACTTGGTGATTACAATGGAATACCTTTAGGGTATTTATAGGGCTTACACGTATTAAATTAGGAATTTCATTCTAATTACAATTTAATTATACTAATTTAAGATATCTCTCCCATAACAAGAATATTCCTACCTAATTTAGAATATCTCTTATAATCTTTACCTTAATTAGAATATATATTCTAATCACTTCCTTGATTAGAATATATCTTCTAATTCATTCCTTAATTAAAATATCTTCTAATCTCTTCCTTAATTAGAAGATTAATTGGGCCTACTTAGGCAATTTGGCCTCCTTTTGGGTTAAGAAGATTAGCGCACTATCAGGCCCAGACCTTAATGAGCCTCGACATCCCCTGGATTGGGTCGTGACTTTAATGGGCCGTGACATTCTCCCCCACTCAATCTGGCGACGTCCTCGTCGCTTCCTCCTTGTAGGCCTGGATGATGTCTCCACACAAGATAGAAGTTTTGAGCGACATGCTGACTTTTCAACCCGTTTCTTCTCTAAGAAAGGGCCTTTGTATTTCCTCACAAACCCCTTGTGAACTTTGGAAAATCGTCTCTCTTGATGGAGGAGGAGTTTTACTATCACTCGGTTTCCTCCGAACTCCAAGTGTCTTCTCTTCTTGTCCTCCCATTTCTTCATTCTTTTGGCGGTCTTGGCTATTACTTCTCTTTCTTGAATGGAAACTCCTCTGGTTGCCCCTTCAATTCCTCCAATTTGGGAGGTTTAATGCGATAAAGAAACGTCGCCGATAGTTTAGTATATTTGACTAACTCTTCTATGTTATCCACCTCTCTCTTATGGTGGAGTTTCTCTGATACTCTAGCGGGCATTACATCGTGGCCTTTCTCTAGGACAGTTGTAACTTCTGGATGTATCTTCTCTTTAGATGCAATTTTCTAATCTTCTTTCACATTGATAAAAGATGATGGGTAGGTGTCCTCCGCACCTTTTGAGAGTTGCATGGTAGATAGGTGCCTAGTTTCTCTCTTGCCCTCTCCTGTTAAAGGTATTGTGCGAGTATTACCTTGCTCTAGAATGTACATCATATTGGTAGAAGGGAGTAGGATGACATTTACCTTGTCTAGGAACTCTATGCCGAGAACTATTTTGTAGTCATTCATGTCGATAATGGAGAAATTCAGAAGGCCAGTCCACTCCCCCAAGTTGATCTTTACATTACGAGCAACTCCTTAAGTCGCACTTGGTGCCGAGTTGACTGCTTTAAGCCACCCTTTCTCTTTAGTGTACTTAATCCCCAGTCTTTCCGCCTCCTTTACCTCTAGAAAATTATTGTTGGCTCCCGTATCTAACAAAGCTTTAACCATGTGGTTTCTTACTCTAGTTTCCACAAATAGTCTTCATTTCTTCGCGGACTTTGACTTATCAAACTTTGCTGTAACGACACTAAGTAGGTTTAACGACCCCAATCGAGCTTCATCGTGAAGGCATTCTTGCTCCTCCATCAATGTTGATAGTTTGTTCTTCATTGGGCACTCTCTTGCTTTGTGCGGCCCTTCACAAAAGAAACACTTTATCCGGGGTTTCTCTCCATGTTTCTCGTCCCGATCTCCTTTACCATTGGATTTGATAAACTTAACTGGGTCTTCATTGTTATGGAGATGGTCTCCACCATTTTCCCCATTGTCATTCTTCTCATAGGTCGACTTTGGTTTCTCTTGCCTTCTCATCTCGACAAGAGATTCAGCCACGACAATTGCGGAGCTTAGATCTTAGACACTACGTCGTTCCAATTCCAACTTCGTCCACATTTGTAGACCATCAGTGAAGGCAAACAAGGCTACGTCGTCTGAGTAGTTAGGGATCTCAAGGAGAGTAGCGATGAACTCCTTAACATACTCCTTGATACTCCCTCTTTGTGAGAGCCACCGCAACTTGGCCATTTCTTCTCGAATAGCGTTTTCAGGATAGAACTGTCTCTTGAGTTTCTCTTTGAATTCACCCCAGGTATTGATAAAACACGTACCCTTTTCAATGTCGTTACTCCTTTGCCTCCACCACAGCATCACGGTGTCTTCTAGGTTTGTCGTGGTAGTATCTATCTTTCTCGCATCTTCTACTAGGCCGAGTGCTTTGAAATACTGGTCCAGACTCCATAGAAAGTTGTCGATCTCTTTCGCATTCCTGTCGCCTAAATACGCTTTAGGCCTTGGAACGTCTATCCTTATCGGATTGGGGACTCCTACAGGAGTGCGCCCGCACTCTTGCGCCACTGCCTTCTTGAGTAACGTCACATCCTCTTCGGTAGCTTGTAACTTAGAAGTCATTACCTCGAGTTTCTCCGTCAAGGTATTGATTTCACCAAGGAGGGTCTGCTCCACGATCTGAGCTTGCTCTTGACATTTGGACAAGCGTTCATTTAGGACACCTTGCATGCCTATTCGGAGCTCGTCTCTCTCCTTCTCAAGCTCGGCAATGCGTTCCTCTAGGTCCCCGATATTATCCTGTCCGTACGCCACGGTGAGTTCTACCTTCTCCAACCTGGCGATAATGTCAACGATAACGTCCCTTGATCTTTCTCTTTCTTTGGTAGGTTTGGTTCCTCCCGCCTGAACTTTGCGAGAGTTCCTACCCTCTTCTCCGGTCCCGTGGGGAAGATTCTCTACTTCGTCCACGACCTTTGAATTTTCTTCCGATCTCCTCGTCATTTCAGCTCTGATACCAATTGTCACGGGCTTAGTCTTTTCACTGACGATCCGTGCGACACTAGTTACGATCTTCGCAAGAACGAGTAACTAGTCAGCCTTACTCGACGCAACACTCGGCGTTTAATAGAATTGACACACAAGAATTCTAGAGATAGAGTAACTCTTACAAAGAATATTATTATATTACTCGAATACTTGGTGATTACAATGGAATACCTTCAGGGTATTTATAGGGATTACACGTATTAAATTAGGAATTGCATTCTAATTACAATTTAATTATACTAATTTAAGATATCCCTCCCATAACAAGAATATCCCTACCTAATTTAGAATATCTCTTGTAATCTCTACCTTAATTAGAATATATCTTCTAATCACTTCCTTGATTAGAATATATCTTCTAATTCCTTCCTTAATTAAAATATCTTCTAATCTCTTCCTTAATTAGAAGATTCATTGGACCTACTTAGGCAAATTGGCCTCCTTTTGGGTTAAGAAGATTAGCACACTATCATGCCCAGACCTTAATGAGCCTCGACATCCCCTAGATTGGGTCGTGACTTTAATGGGCCGTGACAATTTGCACGGATAAGAATAAATATAAAATATTATTTATCTATAAAGATTTTAGATAAAACTAATATTATTCAAATCTAATTAATTTAAAATTAGTTTTAGTTTGTAAAAATTAAGTTTAATCTTAAACTTAATATTAACATATATTTTATCCTATCAGCACCATTTAACCCCCTCAATTGACCATCATATTGTGACTCGTACTTTTTCATATGCATTTTTATCCTCTTGGAAAACCACCCACCAATCTTAGTCGACATCAATTGATGATACACCTCTTATATCTCGTCAAACTCAACCACTAACCCTCCAATTAAACTTTATCTTGTGACTCACACTTTTTCAAGTCTCTTTATCCTCTCGGCAAACCATC
Organism: Impatiens glandulifera; assembly: GCF_907164915.1. Taxonomy (NCBI): domain Eukaryota; kingdom Viridiplantae; phylum Streptophyta; class Magnoliopsida; order Ericales; family Balsaminaceae; genus Impatiens; species Impatiens glandulifera. The sequence goes on from NC_061864.1 coordinate 44,710,933, forward strand.
CACTGATCATAATCTTGTGACTCACACTTTTTCATATGCCTATATCCCTCAATAAACCACTCACCTATCTTAGTCAACCTCTCTTTTTCTCCCACTTCAACAAATCAACAACCAATTTCAACTGATCACAAACCTCTTATCCAACGTCAAAACAACCACTAACCACCACCCAACATCCATCTTGTGACCTCACACTTTCAAATGCTCGTCTAACCAACAACTAATTCCGACCTCACTCTCGACAAACCACCCACCACCCGACATCCATCTCGTGCCCTCACACTTTGAAATGCTCTCCAAACTAACCATTATTACGACCTCACACTCGACAAACCACCACCACCCGATCTCCATCTCGTGACCTCACACTTTCAAATGCTCGCCAAACCAACCACTAATTCTGACCTCACACTCGACTTATGACTCATACTTTTTCATATGTATTTTTTCCCCTCGGCAAACCACCCACCAATCTTAGTCGACCTCAATTGATGATATACCTCTTATATCTCGTCAAACTCAACCAGTAACGCTATAATTGACCTTCATCTTGTGACTCCGACCTTTTCATTTCTCTTTCTCCTCTTGGAAAAACCACCTAATAACCATAATCTTGTATCTCACTCTTTTTCATATGCCTCTATTCCTCGCCAAACAACTCACCAATCTTAGTTAACCTCTCTTTTACTCCCACTTCAACAAATAAACAACCAATCCCAATTGATCACAGACCTCTTATCCAATGTCAAATCAACCACTAACCACCACCCGACATCCATCTTATGACCTCACACTTTCAAATGCTCGTCAAAGCAACCACTAATTCCCACCTCACACTTGACAAACCACCCACCACCCGACCTCCATCTCGTGACCTCAGACTTTCAAATGCTCGCCAAACCAATCACTAAATCTAACCTCACACTAGAAAAATCACCTACCACTCAACCTCCATCTCGTGACCTCACACTTTCAAATGCTCGCCAAACCAACCAATAATTCCGAACTCACACTCAACAAACCACCCACCACCCGACCTCCATCTCGTGACCTCACACTTTCAAATGCTCGCCAAACCAACCACTAATTCCGACCTCACACTCGACAAACCAACAACCACCCGATCTCCATCTCGTGACCTCACAGTTTCAAATGTTCTCCAAACCAACCACTAATTCCGACCTCACACTCAAAAAACTACCCACCACCCGACCCCATCTCATAACCTCTCACTTTCAAATGTTCATCAAATCGACCACTAATTCCGACCTCACACTCGACAAACCACCCACCACCCGACCTCCAAAATATAAATTTGCATGTTTTGGTATTCGAACCGTAGTTTTAAACATGAAATGTAAACACATAAACCCTAGACCACTTATGATTGTTGAAATAATTTTATTATTTTGTGTATGTATATATATTTTGTATTTAATATTTATTACTAATTAGTTAATTTTTATATTAATAAAAAAATATTTATATTTTTAAAGAAAATTAGATATATATATATATAATGAGAGAGAAAATAATTGAGAAAAGATTAAATGTATTTATATAAAAATTAAGGATGAAAAATATATATATATAAGGTAACTACATTTAATAAATATATAGAAAATATGTATTTCAATATTTATAAATTTTCCAATTAAAAATCAATTTCAAATAGTGAGTTGACTATGCTTTACAATTTTCATTTCTTTTAGATTTCATCGTCATAATTAAACATACTCACACTACAACAAATTAGATATCCGTCGACGCTTAAAAAGACTTCTGCCGACGTTTAAAAGCGTCGCTAAAGATATCACCGACGCTTAAACTTGCGTCGCCAAAAGCAGGGTCGTTGTAAGTTCCAGCGACGCTTAAATAAGCGTTGGTAAAATTAAAATAAGCGTCGCCAGAAGCATATATTTTTGAATTAATTTTTAGCCATTATTTTTTCGATTTTTTGTTTTATTTTTTTTTATTCGTTTATATTTTTTCTCCAGATTTTCTTTTCTGTTTTTCATGCAATTATATTTTCATTTTTTTACAGTTATTATATATTTTAATAATTATTTTCAAATTTAAACAAAAATTCTAAATACATAAAAAAATACTAATGAGACAGTTTTTAATCAAAAATATGAAAACCATTAAATTCATCTCAAAATTGTGTCTATTCATTGCATATATACCATCTATAATTAAAATATTGAAAGCATGAACACTTATATTCTATTACAAATCATAAACAAAATAATAAAAAATGAAATCATTCACGTTATTTTTCTTAATCCAATTAAATACAAACAAAATAATATAAAGATGTTAGGGCATAACAAAAAAAAATTATTCTGCAATAAAATATAACTCATGCCTCATAAAAAATTATGCACATGACTTTTAAAATAAGACAAAACCTTCTATTAACGTCTTAAGTCAAGTACTTTATTTTAGAATAGGAAAGAATAAGAAAGTTAAAAGAAAAGTATAATTTATAATAAATAAATTAATATATATTTTTGAACATGATCACAAAACACTTCTATTCATATTAACAACTTAAAATTGATTTTAGCAAGAAAACATAGTAGAATAGAAACATAGTGGTAAGATCTTTTTTGTCACCATCTTCATCTCTTTTACTCTATCTTTACATTATTTATTTATTGGGTATTTTGTTAATCTACTTCCTCATTATTTAATAACTCTTACTTATCCCACACTAATTTTCTTATTTGTAAAATGTACTCTACATTTATATTTCTTTAATAAGAAAAGAAAATAAATATCAAAAACTATGTAGATGAGAGATATGTATTACATACCTTTGAATCCATTGTTTGATGTATGATAAGAAATCTGTAATAAAATGAATAAAATTAGTACTTAAATTAAATATTTAAGAGGAGCATCAATATTACATATTTGTTTTAAGAATGCTCAAATGAAAATGACTGAACTGAGTCCAGAAAAACTCACATCGATCGTAAATTAAGAATAACTCAGCGAACACTTGGCAATTATGTGTGCAAAAGATCTCATTAGATTATTTCTAGTAACTGTATATAAAGAGACAATGAAAACGATAGCATATAATCAAAATGTGGTTAGCCTATAAATTAATAATAACAAATGACAATAAAGATAATTCAAGTCAAATAAGATGAAAGACTAATCTTATGATGAATCTTACTTTTCAAATCCGATTTGTAAGGCTAGTGTGATTACCACGAAATGAACCTGTGTATGTGTTAGGATCTAGGTCGCCGCTGGTGGACCGGGGGTTGGACCGGTTAGCGGTTCTCACTCGTAGGGTGGTGGTTAATCCGGTTAGAGATTAACACCGGGGTTTCAATACTACACAACATGTCACAAACCCTTGAACTAGGTTCAAGCGCGGAAGAGGTTTGCTTTCAAGTTGAAGCGGTACACGTGTATGATAGGCGGAGTCGGTTTCGGATGATGGAGATTTGAAGAATGGTGGGTCGGTTTCGGTTATCTGGATATTCGGTATGGTCAGTATGGAGTTGGTTTGGAGCGGTATGGTTAAGTTAGTCGGTTATGTAATGAAGCCAACAGAAAGTAAATAACACAACAGATTTTATGGATGTTCGGAGATAAAACTCCTACGTCACCCCTTCCTCTCGAAACCGCGAGAAGGATATTCACTAAGGAATACAAGTACAATTCGATCGAGACTTATTTCCTGCTCGATAACACTCTTACAATTCACACCGAAATTGTAGCACACACTTAGAATTTAGCACTTAGGCTTTCTTAGAATACCACACTGTTATCACTTGTAGTAAATGCTCTCAACGCTTCACTTGTCTCACTTAATGTCCCGCTTGGTAACTGCATTTACTCTTCTGCAACTGCCTCCTTTTATAGGTGAAATATGCCAACGGTCATATTTCGAAGCCTTGAATCTGATTAGCTGATCAGAGATGCAGTGATTCAGTGTCTCAGACCTGCCGGTCGTCTCAGACCTGGTATCCTGTTTCAGACCTGCCGGTCTGTAAGGCAAACCTGCTGGGTTTGTCTTTTACTCAATGTAGGCACTGTCTGCTTGGACAGTTGTCTGTACTTTGAAGATTTCCTTTCTGGCTTATCCCGAAGTAGAAGGATCCGGTAGTACTGTTTTCTGCAGCCTACAGTCTTTCCTCAGACTTGCATGGATATGGAAGTATTCAGTCTGTTCCTTTGGTATCATTCTCAACAGATACCCAAAGTGTCTTCTTGTACTAGTCGGCCTCTTGACTTGGCCGAATATGTTTTGGTAGTGAAGTAACCGGATTTCTTCCGGTTATGCTTGCCTTATGGATTGATCGGCTGTATGATGGTTCCGGTTTTGAGCTTTGGCCGATCCTTCCTCTGTGCGGTCACGTACCGAATACTCTTGATCGGTTTGGTAGCTTGACCGATTTGTTTTCTTTAGTTGGTTTACTTTTGTTCATTCGGTCCGGTTCCTTGTTCCTGCATGGGAAGTTTGTTTAAGTTAGGTTTATTCGAACCGGTATGAATTTATCTAACAATTTCTCCCTTTTTGATTATTTTATTTAAAATTATCAAAATCATGTAAGTTTGCAATCGTAGGCCGGTTGTTTTGTTTGGCCGATTTTTTTTTGAAAAAGACTTAGAGAGTTTTTCGAAAAATTTTGAGGGAGGAGTTTTGGAAGAAGAGTCTCTATAGTTTTGGAAGAAGAGTCTCTATCTTTTATCTAACAATTTCTCCCTTTTTGATTATTTTATTTAAAATTATCAAAATCATGTAGAGATGTAAAATAATGCCGGTATTCAAAAATAACTTTATATATTTATAGATAACCGGAAAAGACAAGGCATAAATACTAAGACAAGTAAGAGGAGGAAAGATAGTCCCTATTCCGAGTCTGTGAACTCATAGGCGCTCTTCTTTCTCTTTGGTTGCGGTGGCGGTTGGGGTGGCGGTTGGGAAGATCGTGGTCTTTTAGATCGGTACCGCAGCTGTTCTTCGTCTTTGTCTTCGACTAGATCGGCTTGCTGCGAAGTACCCGTCTCGACCGGGTCAGAAATTGTATTGAGCATCTCCACAATCCGAACTTTCTTAGGAGTCGGCTTCTTTCTTTTCTTTGGTTCTGAATCGGAGGCGGCCGCCTTCTTCTTTTTCTCGTGTTCCTTTGCAAATCCCGCCAGCCTTCGAGATTCCCTTTCCAGTCGTTCGGCATCCGCTGCGGCCTGTCTTGCCACTTGTTCAGCATATCCTGGATATAAAAGCTCGGCCCTTCTTATTCTTTCGGCCTCTACTTCTTCCTCGGTCAGCTGAGTCGCTCGCGGCGCCTCTTTGTCTTTGCTAACTTCGGCGTCCAGCCTTTCCTGGACTCTCTTAGCAACCAGAGCATCGGCCTCTATAGCCGCGGCATCCGCGTTTTCCTTAGCTTTCAGAATTTCGGCCATCTGTTCGTTGAGTGCCTTTACCTCGGCCACGAGAGTCTCATTTGTCTTTTCTAGCGCTGACACCCGGTCAATTGTCATGTCGACCCGGTCGAAATCCTTCTTTAAGTCCAAAGTGATGCCCTCCAGAGCCGCGGTCTGCTGAGCACATTTTTCACGCTCACCGGCTTCTTCCCACAGTCCGGTGCTGAGTTCTGCTAGGCGTGCTTGATTTTGATCCACAACCTTCTTTGTCGCATAGGCGAACTGCATGGCCGAGTCAAATATTTTATCGCAGCTATCCTTGAACGGTTGAAGCTTAGAAACGTTGTGGTCAAGTATGCGGTCATCAATCTGCTCTGATATTGATGCCTCAAATTTCTGAAGCCGGTCTTCAATCTGCCCCGATGTGGACACTTCAAATTTCTTAAGTTGCTCACCAATCCGTCCCGAAACGGATGCTTCAAACTCTTGGAGCCGGTCTTCAATCCATTCCTTAGGGGGAACTGAAACGGTGGCTTCCGGTGGTGGAGTGGGAGGGGACTGCTCGGTCGGATCAGGATCGGCTCTCTCACCGGAGTCTATCAGTGCAGCATTCTCATTAGGAGGTTCCAATGTAACCGCATCCTCCAAGTTCAATGCCGCATTTTCCAGGATCGGTACCTCGACATCCTCTAAAGTTTGGACTTCAACAGTTTTCGAAGTCGGTACCTCATCATCTTCTGGCATTGGTGTCTCAGTGTCCCTTGGTGTCTCAGTGTCCTCTCTTGAAGTTGTTGTCCAGTCTATTGGAAATTCGTCGATGACCGGAGCGGTATATACCGGAACTTGTTTCTGATTGCATATGGCTTCCAGCCGCTCTATTTCCTGCCGAATTTCCAGTTTGCCCTTTTCAAGCTTTTTCAATACTCGCGGTGCTACTGTAGACACCGATCCCCCTTCAGCATATTCTTCCTTAATCTTTCTGATACGCCTTCTTAGCTTCCGAAGATGACTTCTCGGTATCAGTAGGCAAGTTCGGCATTGTACCTCATGAATGGTATTGGATTTTGTGAGGCTTAAGATCATGTTCTCGACTTCCTCCAATCTGGCGATGCAATTTTCTTGCGAGTGGTCCGATAGGATGTCTTTATACTTTGTATTAAACCGGTACTCATGCCACTCCAAATATAGGTCTATAACGTCCTCGTCCCGCTTGTTGATGCCGAAAAAGATATTCTGTGCTAGTCTTTCGGCCTCGGCCTCATCGGCTTCTTCCCTGTTGAGGCCTTCATCATTGGCACCTGTGTCAACCCCGTCCTCACCCTCGGTAGTCTCAGGGTTAGCGCTTTGTTCGGTATTATTCGGACTCCGAGCCGAAAGATCGTCGTCATGGTCCGTTCTATCCTCGGTTCCCTCTGTGTCGGCTTCCTCATCGGCCCACTCCTCATCTTCTGTTTGTTGCGGTGGGTCTTCGAAAGTTATCTTTTCTTTCCTCTTTCCTCCGGTGTTTTCTTTTGCCGGGGCATTTTTCTTTGCGGCTTTCTTCTTTCTTTGCGGGCCACCTGAGGAACCGGAGGCCGACTGCGTTCTTGGAAGAAAGTGCCTTGATCGGATGATGCTACGTTTTATTATCCCAACACCGGGACCGACGTTGATGTTCAAGTGTAAGAAGATCTTACCGAGTTGTACGGCATACCCCCATGACCTGGCTGAATCTGATCTTACCATGTCCATGAGGTTGTTGAATACCGATCTTGCCCAGTTCACCTCTGTTCCTTCCATCAGACGAAAAATCATTTTGATTTTGTCTCTGGTCAGATTGCTGAAGTTTCCTCCTCTTGCCAGTATCGCCCTGGCAAAAACGTCACACGCCGGGATAAGCTCCGGTTTCAGCATCTGTTTCTTTCCGGATGTGGTAACCGGCTTGTTGGTTGCCGATAAGATGCGGCAAGCGGTTTTGAAAGTATCATCGTCCATCTCTGCCATTGCGTCCATGCCGGTAGTTGGAAGACGCAAACTCTCGGCCACCACTGCTTCGGTGATCTCAACTTGGGAACCGCAAACTGTTGCGAGGATCCTATCGTAGGAGATGGTTGCGGTTTTGAAGAATTCTTCGACCGCGTTCTTGTAAATTACGTGAGGGCCATCTAGAAAATATCCCAGACCGGTTTTAATCAGTCGGTCAATTACTTCTTTTGCCTCGGTTGTTCCATTCTGCCGAATCTCTTCAAAGTCCACTTGAGAGTATAGTTTGAATAATACCGAATCACGACCCATGTTTGAAGAGTTTGAGAATGAGAGAATTCGGCTTCAAAGAATTTAGTAGCTTAGAGAGAGAAAGTGAATTTGTGTGAAAATGAAAAATATGACGAAGGCCCCCTTTTATAGGCTCTGATACCAATTGTTAGGATCTAGGTCGCCGCTGGTGGACCGGGGGTTGGACCGGTTAGCGGTTCTCACTCGTAGGGTGGTGGTTAATCCGTTTAGAGATTAACACCGGGGTTTCAATACTACACAACCTATCACAAACCCTTGAACTAGGTTCAAGCGCGGAAGATGTTTGCTTTCAAGTTGAAGCGGTACACGTGTATGATAGGCGGAGTCGGTTTCGGATGATGGAGATTTGAAGAATGGTGGGTCGGTTTCGGTTATCTGGATATTCGGTATGGTCAGTATTGAGTTGGTTTGGAGCGGTATGGTTAAGTTTGTCGGTTATGTAATGAAGCCAACAGAAAGTAAATAACACAACAGATTTTATGGATGTTCGGAGATAAAACTCCTACGTCACCCCTTCCTCTCGAAACCGCGAGAAGGATATTCACTAAGGAATACAAGTACAATTCGATCGAGACTTATTTCCTGCTCGATAACACTCTTACAATTCACACCGAAATTGTAGCACACACTTAGAATTTAGCACTTAGGCTTTCTTAGAATACCACACTGTTATCACTTGTAGTAAATGCTCTCAACGCTTCACTTGTCTCACTTAATGTCCCGCTTGGTAACTGCATTTACTCTTCTGCAACTGCCTCCTTTTATAGGTGAAATATGCCAACGGTCATATTTCGAAGCCTTGAATCTGATTGACTGATCAGAGATGCAGTGATTCAGTGTCTCAGACCTGCCGGTCGTCTCAGACCTGGTATCCTGTTTCAGACCTGCCGGTCTGTAAGGCAAACCTGCTGGGTTTGTCTTTTACTCAATGTAGGCACTGTCTGCTTGGACAGTTGTCTGTACTTTGAAGATTTCCTTTCTGGCTTATCCCGAAGTAGAAGGATCCGGTAGTACTGTTTTCTGCAGCCTACAGTCTTTCCTCAGACTTGCATGGATATGGAAGTATTCAGTCTGTTCCTTTGGTATCATTCTCAACAGATACCCAAAGTGTCTTCTTGTACTAGTCGGCCTCTTGACTTGGCCGAATGTCTTTTGGTAGTGAAGTAACCGGACTTCTTCCGGTTATGCTTGCCTTATGGATTGATCGGCTGTATGATGGTTCCGGTTTTGAGCTTTGGCCGATCCTTCCTATGTGCGGTCACGTACCGAATACTCTTGATCGGTTTGGTAGCTTGACCGGTTTGTTTTCTTTAGTTGGTTTACTTTTGTTCATTCGGTCCGGTTCCTTGTTCCTGCATGGGAAGTTTGTTTAAGTTATGTTTATTCGAACCGGTATGAATTTATCTAACAGTATGTAAATGAATAACTATGTTAATAATAAAATTTGTAATAGATCAGTTCATGATACCAAGACAATATTGTATTCCATTCCTATTCTCATCCCTATTGATATAATTGCTAACATATTAATTTATGAAACCACAAAACAAAATTTTAATTTAATACATATTATAATTTATAACGTACTAACTCGAAACATTCTTTAGATTCAATAGTTCAACAAAAAGCAAACTACTACGAGCTAAAATCATGCATTAGATATGATTAATTAAAAGAATAACTCCTGATTCTTTCTATTCTAATACTTTATTGTCTCTTACAACCTAAATAAGTATTCCTAAAATAAACTTGTATTATTAAATTGATATTGATTGACTCAAAATATCTCACATGTAAATATATATAAAACAACATGTTTATGTATAAAGAAATTCAATCAATTTCAATTTAATCTATATTTATTGATAAACTGTTTTATTGATTGAAATTTCAATTCAATGTTCATGCTTTATCTAGTTAGGAACCACCTCAGTATAAAACACAAACATAATCAAATAACATACATATATATATATGAATTCTTGTTGGATTATTTATTTAGAAATAATTGTTGATAAATAATAAAAATTACCTGAAAAATAAATTATTGATGCAACAAAAAACGATTGTTCTGATTTTCGGCCCATAACCCTCGAGGACACGTACATGTCATGCCTTTTGTTCAGGTCAGTAATTCTATTTGCTGACCAAATCTAGAAAATGTATTAAAAATATTTATCATATTAGTGTGAATGTAGCATCAATAACCTAAAAAGTTTATACTTACTCTGACAGTAGTAGATGACGTGGACAAAGGATAATATCAAAATAGGCATCATTAATTATTATTACTAGCTGAAAGAAAATAAAGCCAAGAAAATTGTGAGTAATTGTTGAATAAGGTAAATAAAGAGTACCACCACCACCTATACTTTCTCCATCATTTGACACACTGACGATTGTCCAAGGGTCGCAGGAGTTCCAGTGAAAATCAACAACTTTGTCTCTGAAAAAAAAATATAAAATAAATACTTGTTCTTCAAATCAGAATCGAACAACATAAACGGGGAACTAACACTATTAAACAAGTAGAGCCACAACCCACAAATAAGCATTCTAATAGGTAAACCCCACTTGGCTATTACAAAGTTCGACAACTGCGTTCTCAAAAAAAAAAAGTTCGACAACTGTAAGACAAACAAAGAAAAAGAAAAACGGTTTTACCTGTGCCCTGCATGTTTGAAGAACAAGCCTTGTGGATAACTTGAAGATCTTGATCCACTGATTTCCTGCTTCTTACCAATCTGGAACATGAATGAAATTTATTAGTGCAGATAACTAGAATTGTGAATCAGACTATGAATTAGCAGAAAATCTAGAAATGAAATGTAACATCAACTTCCCATAAAGAATCAAATAAGAAAAGGAAAAATTCAAAATGTGCACAAGAAAAAGAGCAAGGAATGCAGATAACTCAAACTCTCCCACAAAAAAATATATTTAAAATAAGACTCAGATTCACTAGGAAATTTGATTTATTCACTTTGGCAACCAGATGTGCCATTAAAAAACATGTCTGCAACTGTCTAGCATAAGAAATAAAAAACTAAAAAGAATCAGAGCACAATTTAGTAGATTAGGCTTTAGACCTTTTCAATATCCCACAAGTTCAAAATACCGTCTTCTGTTGAACTACCAAAAACAGATGACTTGTCTAGAGACCACTGCAAAAAAAAAAACAATAATAATAAATCATTGAAATAGTTGTCAGAAGCTATTGTAAAAATCAACCTACAATTCATTTATTGTCAGAAGCTATTATTCAACAAATAAATCAACAAAAAAAAAATAACTGATCATATATTGCAAACCTGTACACAGAGAACATCAGCATTATGACCCTCAAATACATGAACAGGTGATCCAACCCCTCCAGACTTAAGATTTCGACGGTCAAACATGCGTATGGTATAATCAGCCGATCTGTTGAATACCATGCAAATTAAATGAAACTCGGAATCAAAAACTATAGAAAATACTCAGCAACACATCAATGAAGTTACACCCTCATGTACAGAATGTAGAAATGTGTATATGAACTGGCGTTAACTTAACTTCTAACAGATTCACTGAAAAATCACATAATGGTAAGAAAATTACATACCATGTCAGAATAAAATTAACATTGTGTGGATTCCAATCAACACAATGAAGGTTAGCATCGTGAGCTTTCTCAACCTGCAGAAAAGACAAGTGAATGCCATTGATAGATCAGGACTGTAGGCAAAAGGTGAACTGGTAATAATGTTGCATGTAAGGATTTAGGGATCTTAAACCCACATCCTTCCTTTCTAGCAAGACAAGAAACAGAATGAAATTATTATAGACTATAAAGTAGGGTTTCAAATAAGTCATTCTCTTTGAGCAAAATGGAGATTTTTTCCACCAAAAATGGCAGGCGGTCACATTAAGTAGAAAACAGGAATTCTGGTTATTTTTAACTTGAATAGCTTTATAGGGGGTCATTCTTTTTTCCTCAGTGGTTCGTATAATTGACTAGCAGCCTCCATGACAATTCATTTAATACAAACATGAACTCTTATATATTATTTATAATCTAACATGTTATTACACTTATTTATTAGATGTTATCAATAGTTATAATCATCAAAACAAATATTGTATATATCATTTATGTATTGATGGATAATATTGCAAAAGGTTGGGTAATATTTGTGTTTGCACCTTGCAAAATGATAAGAATAAAATATCATTTATATTTTGTTCTTTTCATATTTGAGTATATATGCATTTTATAATAAATGCTTATGGTTGTGCTCCTTTATTACCATAATATGAAATGAGTAAAGAATGTGATGAAGAAAAAGATAAACTTTTGATCTCATCGCATTCAATTGAAATCCACAATTAGATTTAATTCACAAAAGAAGATCCTAAAAAATAGTTGCCTCATTTTTCAGAAGTACTAAGTCTGGTTCCTAAGCATAGTATACTTTATTGAGGCAATACCTAATAGATTTTATTGTCCCGATCATGTAGTAATAATCATAATCAATTCTAAGAAAAATTTAAAACTATTAAGCTCGTGAAGTGAATTACAACAAAATTTACCTTTATAGCAGGACTAGAACCAGACCTTGCATCCCATAATATCAGACAGGAACCATCACCAGCGCTACAGACTTCCTGCCCACTTTAACACAAAAGAGAGTCAGATAAAACAGTATTAATAGCTATATATACGACAGAAGAAAAAGGCAAGCAACCAAGATGATAAAATTTACTCAGTTCTACACGGCAATATCCTGGCAAATATATAATAATACAGATGATCCATGTAACAATTTTATGACTAAAAACAAAAAAAAATGCATAAAAATAGTGCTCCATATTTGCTAAATTTCCAGATTTTACTAGTCTAGACTTTCATTATGAACTGGAGTTTGGGAAGGCAGTTCCTATTGCAGAAAACGTGATCTATACTTTTATGAGAGTAATGATTTTGATAACAAGTGTAGGAACTATAAAACAAGATTTTGATAATTCTCCAGTTCACAACCTTTTTCTACTGACATTTTTTAAAGTAGTGGACTTAATGTTCATAGATATTGTAACACTAACACAAGTTCACATGTAAAGTTATTGATCTCTATAAAACGACCAAGAATATTTAGAGAGAAATGTAAAAAATCAGAAAGAATAAACATGTATAGTCCTTGTATGTTCAAGAACAACAAAAAACCCTAGATCAAGGGTCTTGATAGTAAATACTACTCTTCCTACCTTGATGGGAAAAATTGCACATCTTCCACAGTATCATCATGCCCTTAGTATGTACCTTGAGGACCAATATTAGGGCCATCGACAGATCTCTCAGCAGCCTAGGTATGTCTCCCTTCAAATCGATTTTCAACCAGTAGCGGAAAAGATGACTAGTAGCATACGACTCAATCCCTAACCAGCAACAATGAAGACAACTCGATCTCAAATCGAGAGTCGGCTTCAATCTTTCCTTTGCCGCCTACCGCCAAATTAGGAGACAGCTATTTAGAAGCTCATTCTCTTCATCTCGGTGATTTCGGTGTTGGATTTCGTCGCTGCTCACGAGATTCATCTGCTTCGCAAGAGCCTCCGCGAAGCATTTCGGAAGAGAAACAAAATAAAATAAAATAATTTATTTAGATTAGATTCAAATATCTATATATTTAATTTCATAAAAAATCTAAAAATATTAATTTAATATAATATAATATCTAATTTATATTTAATTTATATATATATATTTTTTAATTTAATTAAATTTAAATAATAATAATTAATTAAAACACATATGGTTGGTTATGTTATAAAAAATTAATAATAAAATTTTAATATTAATAAAATTTTAAAATAAAATTTATTTATAAAAAATTTAAAATAATAAAATAAAATATTTATAAAATTTAAAATATTAAAATTTTAAGTGATTAAATTATAAGGTTGTCAACAAGTATATATAAAAAACAAAAAAAATAAAATAATTAAATTAAGTTAGATTCAAATATCTAGATATTTAGTTTTATAAAAAATCTAAAATATTAATTTAATATAATATAATATAATATCTAATTTATATTTAGTTTTTATATATATTTTATAATTTAATTAAATTTAAATAATAATTAATTAAAAGACATAAGGTTAGTTAGGTTATAAAAAATTAATAATTAAATTTTAATATTAATAAATTTTTAAATAAAATTTATTTATAAAATTAAAATAATGAAATAAAATATTTATAATGTTAAAAATATTAAAATTTTAAGTGAATAAATTATAAAGTTGTCTACAAGTATATATATATAAAAAAAAAATTAAATAAAGGTTGTTAGTATATATTTTAAAGGTTGGCAAAATTTTTTATTCTCTTTACTTTTACCAACGCTTAATATGCGTGGGAATATAAGCGTTGCCGAAACTATATTTTGTTGTAGTGTCATTCTTATAACTAGGAATTACCGCAACAAAATAATAAGAGTCTAAAATTTGTATTGGACCATTTCACTACTAGTAAAGGTTTTCTTAAATTTATTTTTTTATTGTTTATTTTGAACTTAGTTTCAACTCAAACTAATTTTTTTTATTATTTTCCGGTAATATATATTATTTGTAACAAAAAAAGAAATTAAAAAACAATTAAATGAAATCTCAATCATTAAATATAATCTATAAATAATCAGATTAATTAAAATAAAAGTCAATTTATTCAAATATATATATTCAAAGATATTTAATTTAGAATTAATTAATTAGGTTTGAGTTATTAATGTAAACAAAACATTATGGCCATGTTTGATATGAGGTATAAAAGTATAACACTATTATATAGTATAAATTATACCAACAGTGTTTTTAGTGTTTTTATATGTTGTTTGTTAGGATTTTATTATTAATATAAACGTATACCTCTATATAATTTATACATCATATGTAGTAACTAATACCCATAGTACAACACTTTTCTTATATTACTTAATTTTTAATTTATCATTATACTCTTTGTTAATATTATACTTATTATTATATAATTTATTAAATTTAGTTTTAATATTATTATTATACATAATTATTTTTAATATATATATTTTTAAATAGTTTATATTTTAATTAAAAAATATATATTTATTTTAATAATGATAATTTTATTAATTATTATTTTATATATTTACTTATTATAAATAATATTATTTATTTTTTATATTAATTTAATTTTAAGTTTATTTTACTACAATTATTAATATTATTCAAATTAAATAAATATAATTTAAAGTTTATATTATAATTAATTTTTATAATTTAATTAAAATTGTAGTAATTATTAAATAACAACCGTTCAATATTATTTTTAATATAAGTAAATATATATAAAAATAATAATTTTAAATTCATATTTATATATTTATACTACATTCTTATATTATATACCAAACACAAAATTATAAACCACGTACAACTTATACCATTTTTTATAATTTATACAAAACACTAATAACATATACAACTTATACTACCCTATACAATTTATACATAGTTATAATTTTTATAAATTATACCTATATAATTTGTATCACGTACCAAACGCTACCTATGGGTATAAAAAGAGAAACCAATTAGAAGCTTGTTGAGAAGGGCGGAACCAGGAATTAAAATTTAAGAAAAAAATTTACTTCGATGTATGTACTTGTAGAACTAGCTCATTTAAACGTATGTACTAATAAAAGATCATTTAAACATACGTACTATCAAAAATTGACTCATTTAGCCTATTTTAATAAACCATAGTTAATTTTTATTTTTTAATTTATATATTTATTAATTAAATATTTATATATTTTCTCTCCTTCTTTTTAATTAATTTATGAACTTTTTATTTTATTTTTTATAAGTATTTTTTTATTAATTATTTAAATTATATATATATGCTCGTGCATAGATTTACGTTCAATAATATTGAACACCAAGGGCTTTCATTTCAACACGTCTTCGCTCGTGATCGCTTAGAGCCCCTTTTCCATCAATTGTACTCCCAACGCGTCGACCACACACCCTAACATAGCCTTTCCCGCAGGAACATCCACAATAGATCCATTAAGCTTTTGGGTGGTCATAGCAAGTGATGGGCGCTTGATCACCTCTCTCTCCCTACCTCTCCTCTTCTCTTGTTTCCGCTTACGCAGCTTTTCGTGCTTTTGAACTTTATATTTCTTCTTTTTTATATTTTTTTCTTATATTAATATTGATTATTAATTATTTTAAAATTGTTTTGTCTAAATGATTGGATATAACAATGACTTATCTATTCAACAATAAAATTCCTTCAACATAAAAATAAATAAATTAATAATCAAGAATTGAATAATAATAGCAATTCATTCATCAAACAACAAAAGAATAATAATCAAATATTAGAAAAAACAATGTTCATTACTATTATATATAAGTCATGAATCAAAAATTAAATACAAAATTATTAATTATATTTTTATTCATATTAAATTAAATAGGATAGAAATCCTTAAAAAAATATTATAGTTAAACACAAAATTCATAAATAAATTGTTATTTTTTTTCAAAATAAGAATTTAAGAATGATGAGAAATAAAAACTAATAAAAAAAGAAGAAAAAATAAAAAAGAGAAACTAGTATAAAAATAATAAAAATTTAAGAACGAAATAAATTTAATTGATCATATTAAGGAAAAAGAAAGGGAGATAAAATATATTAATATTTAATTAATAAATATATAAATAAAAAAATAAAAATTAACTATAATTAGTTAAAAGAGACTAAATGTGCCAAATTTTAATATTACTACGTTAAATGACATTTTATTAGTACATACGTCTAAGTGAGCTAGTTATACAAGTACATATGTCTAATTGAGCTTTTTTCCTAAAATCTATCTGGGCTAAAATATTTTTCATACAAACCAATATAACACAATATTTGTTTTTAAATAGTAATAAAATATGAAAAAATAAGAATCATTTAAACACATTGAAACAAAGTATGACATAAAAAATTAAAAATATTGAAGAGAAAAATAAAGATCTTAGACAAAGATAAAAAAAAATAACGTGTATGAAGGTTTTCAAGAAAGTCAATGATCTTCTCAATCGACTTCATAATAACATACATTTATTATGGAAGTCTCACCAAAAACTTTGAAAGTAATAATTAATAAGCATTTACTATTGAAGTTAGTTTAAAAAGAGAATATTATTTTGTCTCTTTCACTCTGAATTTGAAAATAAAAAAGTTACTAACCTACAGAGTAAATAGATTTCAATAAAAGCTACCAGAATACGATTATTTGATTTAACCTTACAAATAATAAAGAATGAAAAAAAATACAATCTTTAAAACTAGTACAAACTACTATGGTTATGGTTAGAGACATATTTTTTTTAATTAAAATGTAGAGACAAATTGTACGCAGAGTAAATAAATGAGAGTATGAGTATAATTGTAGAGAGAGAAATGAGAGGAGCCAATATTTACTACTAGTACAAATAAGAAAAGAAAGCCAAAAAGTGGTCCTCACCTAACATGCAGTTTACTTTTTTGATTAAAAATGTAAAATTGTTGCCTTTTATTTTTTTTTAATTGATAAAATAACATGTTGTTTACTTTTTGATTAAAAATGTAAAATTGTTGCCTTTTAATTTTTTTTAATTGATAAAATGTGAATCTCTTTTATTTGAAAAAAAATGATCGTTTCTTTCAACCATTGAAAATATGACCGTTTTATTACAGTTTTATTTAATTTTTATTGATTTAACCTTAAATTATTTTTAAGAATTATTGATTTTTTTTAATTTTTTAATATAATTTATAAATATTAGTTTTATTTATTTAAACAAATTAATATAATTAAAAATAAAACAAAATTTATTTGAATTATTAAATTATAAAATATTGCATTAATTAGATGATGTGGATGGTGGGACCTTGAAATTGTAAGAATTGTACTTAGATGGTTGGGGAATAGATGGGGAATAGATGTATAAATTGGTAGGTATAATTTACTTTTGATGTGACAGCTGATGTGGCACATATTTATACCTATGTAAGGAATGGTTTCCTAAAATAACCTTATTTAGCGTTTACTTTTCCTAAACTAACCTAGTTTGTTCATTCATTACCAAATTAACCTAGTTTATTATTCAAACTCAATTTTTTATTTATTTTTTATTTTCTTTATATTTAAAATTCATTATATATAAACTAAATTATTTATATTTTGATATATATTTTAAATTATTATTTTTATTTTCATATATATTTTAAATTATTATTTTTATAAATTTGATTATTTATATTTTAATATATAATTTAAATTATTATTTATATAAATTAAATTATTTAAATTTTGATATATATTTTAAATTATTATTTTTATAAATTTGATTATTTATATTTTTATATATAATTTAAATTTGATTATTTTTTATAAATTTGATTATTTATATTTTAATATATATATATATATTTACATTTCATTTATTATTTATATAGTGTAATAAATATTTCCTTTAGTATTTTTAAAAATAATTGATAAATACTAATAAATTTAAAATATTTTAACTATAACACTATAATAATTAAATATTCATAAAAACGTTTTTAATTATTAATTATTTATTAAATATAATAACATTTTAAATTAAATATAATAACAAGATTACCATATTTTAACCATAGAAATATGACAATCTTGTTATTATATTTAATAAATAATTTATAAATTTATAAATATTTTTATAAATATTTAATTATTATATTGTTATGGTTAAAATATTTTAAATTTATTAGTATTTATCAATTATTTATTAGATTTATTTAATAATTATTACACTATGTAAATAATAATTAAAATGTAAATATATATATATATATATATATTAAAATATAAATAATTAAATTTATAAAAAATAATTAAATTTAAATTATATATCAAAATAAAAATAATCAAATTTATAAAAATAATAATTTTAAATATATATCAAAATATAAATAATTTAGTTTATGTAAATAGTAATTTAAAATATATATCAAATTATAAATAATTTAGTTTATATATAAAGAATTTTAAATATAAAAAAAGTTAAGTTTAAAAACTAAATTAAGTAGAAAAAATAAACTTCAAACAATAAGGTTACTTTTGGGAAACCATCTTATGTAAGGAAACCATCTTATGTAAGGATATAGGATATAGAATGATAATGCTCTAAGTGGATGAATTATTTAACTATAAACCATATTATATAAAATTATCTATATATATATATATAATGATGCTTAATTTTTAAAGTGTCCGGATTGCCGGGTCGAGAGCTGTGGTTAATTTGGATACTTGGGTCGGATTGTGGATTGACCCGTTTTTAAATTTAAAACGGTTAAAAATAAAATTAAAAATGCTAGAGGTATGTTTCGAACTTGCAACCTAACAAAACAAGTACAAGTCTTTAACCAACTAGGCTACTAAGACTTTATATTTTAAGTTCAACACCAAATTTGATAAACGCGGGACGTTTTAATATTAATATAAGTTCAACTTTTTAACTAACTAATATATATATATATAATGATGCTTAATTTTTAAAGTGTCCGGATTGCCGGGTCAAGAGCTGTGGTTAATTTAGATACTTGGGTCGGATTGTGGGTTGACCCGTTTTTAAATTTAAAACAGTTAAAAATAAAATTAAAAATGTTATTCGTAATTTTTTTTCACAGTTTTTATTATATTACTCGTGCAAATGCACGGGCTAAATGCTAGTTTAATAATATAATACTATCAGGTGGATGAATATGAAAGTTTTTTGTACAACAATTTTTTTTTAATATTAATTGTATTCTAAATTACTTTTATATTAATGAGTAAATAATTATATATTGTTTAATTGACTAACTTACAATAATTTGACTACGAAAACACTTGCATTTTGAATAAAAATATAAGTTTTGTAGTTCAAATATTATTCCTAATTTTTAAAAAAATTTAATATAATTTATTGTTTGTTTATTATTGAATAAATAATAAAACTTACATTTATTAAATTCTTTATTTTTTTAATCACCCTAATTATAAATTCGGAATTTGTCACTGTTAATATATTAATTAAGAAACCTAATATGACCCGACCTCTACAACTTAACCTGTTTTTAAGTAAAAATATAACATTAATATGTGTAAAAAATTTAAAAAATTTATTTATTTGTTAAATAAAAATATTCATACAAAACAAACTAGTTAAACTTTTTTATATTTCCAATATGCATGAGGATTTTCAAAATCTACAGGGCAAAGATTTTCAGAATTTATAGGAAAGTGATTTAGGGCTCATTTGATTCACATATTATATTAATTTTTAATAATCTAACCTGACAAATTATAATCAAACATATTAAAAATTTATATTAATAAAAAATTAATATATTCATATAATTTATTTTAAAATATATTATTTTTAATTTTAATATATAATATATATATATATATAATATTATAAATAAAAAATTAAATAAGCTGGATCAAGTAAACCGAATTCAATTACTAATTGTTAGCAATTAAATATGTTAAATCAAACTTTCCAATTTTTAACAATTAAATAAATGAATTTGTGTGAAACATATGTGTAAATAAGCTAGATCCAATCAACTTGAATCAAACTTATCTTAGAACTAGTTTGATCATTGGTTTTTTTGATTTTTTTACTGGACTTTATGCTTAGAAAATAACCTAGTTTGATGAAATTTAAAAAAAATTATTTTTTTTATTAAGACAAAAACACTTTTAATTTTTTCTCTCTATACCTGGAAAATAATTAAATAATTTGAATAATTTTAGTATTTAATTAATAAAAAGAGTGATAAGATTGATAAAGTGATGGTTAAAATGATAATTGAGATTTTAGATAAAACTCCCATAATCACATAATCACTGATAGTTGGGTATGAAACTCATACAAAATCAAATACAACTTTACCCTCTTTTATTAATCATATCACTCAAATCATTAATAAAAATATTAAAATACTATGTCTTTTAAATTATTATTTTATATTTTATTTACATATATTAATATCTTTTAAGTCTTTTTATTAAAAATAATCATCACTTCCTTCAAATCATCACTTCATCATTATTTTTTCTCCTTTTAGATTAAAAAAAACGAAGAAACTCTTAAGTTTTGATATTTAATTATTAATACATATATTTTTATCATAAAAGTTAAAGAATTTGATAAGTTTTGATATTTAATTATTAATATATTTTTATCATAAAAGTTAAAACAATTTGATATGAGGGAGATAAAGAGGATTTCCGTAGTTGATTTTTTTAATTGATTTTTTTAATGCTATGTTTCAAATGTAAATATCACGTCAAACATTAATTCTTTTCCAATCGAAAATCTATTCTCAAACCCAAAAGAATATTCTTATAATATTCTTTCTTACATCAATTTTTATAACTTTTTAATATCACACGTATATTTTACATACTTATAAATTACACCACAATATTATAATATCATTCAAATATTTTAAACTTAATTATAAAATTTTATTAAAAAATCAAAAATTACAATACACAAAAAAATATTATATATATTAAAGTAATTTTATTTTTTAATATTATTATAAATTTATGTTATATAAAAAATATTATATAAATAAATTAAATTAATAATTATATAAATAAACTTAATATAAAATATAGGATAAAAATAAAATTATAAACAAATACAACATATTAATAAATAAAAGATATAAACAAATTAAAATATAAATAAATTAAAATATAAATAACTTATATAAATTAATTATATAAATAAGTTTAATATATAAAATTGATAAAATAAAAGTTGAAGAACTAAAATGTAAAAAAAAATATGCGTATGTGTGTACAGTATCAACACATATTTGCGTGCTTTGGAGTGAGAAATTGGGATATCTCATTTTGCGTCTCCGTTTGGCGTATGAATAATCTCATTTCGGGTATCAGTTTGCAGCTCCATTGGAGTTGCTATAAATGAATACCAACCACACCAGGCTTCACATAATAAAGAAAAAAAGTACATCACGAGTGTATATCACCCACTCATTCTATGTTGTCAAATCAACCATGCCAATTTATTAGGCCTAAATTAAACAAGGCCTTAGTTATGTTGAACTACTACAAATATACATACGCTCTTTCTTCTTCTTCTTCTTCTTCTTCTTCTTCTCCTTCTTCTCATTCTTCTCCTCCTCCTCCTCCTTCTTCTCCTTCTACTTCTACTTCTACTTCTACTTCTACTTCTACTTCTACTTCTACTCCTCCTCCTCCTTCTCCTTCTCCTTCTCCTTCTCCTCCTTCTCTTTCTCTTTCTCTTTCTCTTTCTCTTTCTCTTTCTCCTCCTTCTTCTACTCCTCCTTCTCATACTCCTTCTCATTCTCATACTCCTCATTTTTTTTCCTCCTCCTTCTCTTTCTTCTTTCTCCTTCTTCTCCTCCATCTCCTTCTCCTCCTTCTTCTCCTTCTTCTCCTTCTCCTCCTTCTCCTTCTCCTTCTCCTCCTACTCCTTCTCATACTCCTTCTTCTCCTCCTTCTTCTACTCCTTCTCCTCTTTCTTCTTCTCCTTCTTCTTCTCCTTGGAGTTGCTTTAAGTGAATACCAACCACATCAGACTTGACATAATAAAGAAAAAGAAGTACATCACGAGTGTATATCACCCACTCATTCTGTGTTGTCAAATCAACCATGGCAGTTTATTAGGCCTAAATCAAACAAGGCCTTAACTTATGTTGAATGACTACAAATATACCTTCGCTCTTTCTTCCTCTCCTTCTTCTTCTCCTTCTTCTCCTCCTCCTTCTCCTCCTACTTCTACTTTACTTCTACTACACCTTTTCCTCCTCCTCCTTCTTCTCCTCCTTCTCCTCCTCCTACTCATTCTTCTTCTCCTTCTCATCCTTCTCCTTCACCTTCTCCTCCACCTTCTCCTCCTTCTCCTTCTCCTCCACCTCCTTCTCCTTCTCCTACTCCTTCTTCTCCTCCTTCTTCTCTTTCTTCTTCTCCTCATTCTCATTTTCATTCTCATTCTCATTCTCCTTCTCCTTCTTCTCCTCCTCTCCTCATTATTTTCCTCCTTCTTCTCCTTCTCCTTCTCCTTATTCTTCCCATTCTTCTTATTCTTCCTCTCCTCCTCTTACTTCTTCTCATACTTCTTCTTCTCCTACTTCTTTTTATTCTGGGGAATAATCTCATTTTGAGTATCAGTTTACAGCTCCATTGGAATTGCTCTAAATGAATACTAATCACACTAGGCTTAACATAATAAAGAAAAAGAAGTACATCACGGGTGTATATCACCCACTCATTCTGTGTTGTCAAATCAACCATGACAATTTATTAGGCCTAAATTAAACAAGGCCTTATCTTATGTTGAATGACTACAAATATAACTCCGCTCTTTCTTCTTCTTCTTCTCCTTCTTCTCCTTCTTCTTCTCATTCTTCTCCTCCTCCTCCTCCTTCTCCTCCTCCTTCTCCTCCTTCTACTTCTTCTTTTCTCCTTCTCCTACTTCTTCTCCTACTTCTCCTCCTTCTCCTCCTTTTCCTACTACTCCTTTTCCTTCTCTTCCACCTTCTCCTCCTTCTCCTTCTCCTTCTCCTCCACCTTCTTCTTCTCCTTCTTCTTCTCCTTCTCTTTCTCCTCCTTCTTCTCTTTCTTTTTCTCCTCATTCTTCTTCTCCTTATCCTTCTCCTTCTTATTGTCTTTCTTCTTTTTCTCCTCCTTCTTCTCCTCCTTATTTTCTTCCTTCTTCTCATTCTCCTTATTCTTCTCATTCTTCTTATTCTTCTTCTCCTCCTCTTACTTCTTCTCCTCCTACTTCTTCTGAGGAATAATCTCATTTTGAGTATCAGTTTACGGCTCCATTGGAGTTGCTTTAAATGAATACCAACCACATTAGGCTTGACATAATAAAGAAAAAGAAGTACATCACGGGTGTATATCACCCACTCATTTTGTGTTGTCAAATCAACCATGACAATTTATTAGGCCTAAATCAAACAAGGCCTTAGCTTATGTTGAACGACTACAAATATACCTCCGCTCTGCTGGTTAGAGGAATAGAGCATTCCTCACTCTCCTTCTCATTCTCCTTCTTCTTCTCCTTCTCCTTCTCCTTCTCCTTCTCCTTCTCCTTCTCCTTCTCCTTCTCCTTCTCCTTCTCCTTCTCCTTCTCCTTCTCCTTCTCCTTCTCCTTCTCCTTCTCCTTCTCCTTCTCCTTCTCCTTCTCCTTCTCCTTCTCCTTCTCCTTCTCCTTCTCCTTCTCCTTCTCCTTCTCCTTCTCCTTCTCCTTCTCCTTCTCCTTCTCCTTCTCCTTCTCCTTCTCCTTCTCCTTCTCCTTCTCCTTCTTCTAGGTCATTATAGGTTTAGATATGTCATTTAGATTTCACCAAATTTAATAATATAAGTGGGTGATATTATGAATGACTTCTATAAAGAACTTCAAGATTATACCAAGCCAAAACATTCATCCTATCAGAAGGCTTCAACCAACAACTGACCCTGTCCTGCCTCTTTCCTCAGAATAACTCCCATTGTGGTTTGAGATATGCCTCAGCTCAATTACCAGAGTTTTAGAAATCTCTAACAACTTCTTTTTTCTCACCCTTCCCTTGATGAATCAAATATTTTCTAAGTATAAAAGACTAAACCCTATCATATCCTTACTCGGGATATGATTGACTTTAATGACTACATCAAAGATATGGGTTGTATCGAGCCTACCAATTCTGGGAACTTCTTCACTTAGTCTTCTACGAGAGGGAATGAGCAAATTAGAAAAAGTAGAATTGACAGATGTCTGGTAAATGAGAGCTGGATTAACCAATTTCCGAGAAGTCAACTTCATGTTTTGAATCCGGGTATATCTGAGCACTCCCCGATTAAATTGTTCTGGGAAAAGGAAGAAAGGTTCAAAAGGCCCTTTAAAATTTTTCAAATTCTGGATGGATAATGATAAATTCAAGGGTATTCTCGAAAGTGTATGGTTAACAGATGTCAGAGGTTCCAACATGTATAGGGTTTCTGAGAAGCTTAAGCTCCTGAAGAATCATCTCCAAAGCTTTGACAAGAAGAAATTCAGCAATATCTCCAATAGAGTTCTGGCTGCTAGAGAAGAACTGGAAGAGGTTCAGAAAAAGTTATTAAGGGATGATAGTGATGAACAACTCAATGAAACAGAAAGATATGCGCTTGAAAACTTCAGGAAACTGAGTCTGCTTGAAGAGAATTTTGTTAGACAAAAATCAAGACAGAGCTGGCTTTCGTTGGGTGACAAAAACACAACTTTTTTCTACAGAAAATGCAAGGCTAGAAACATGAGAAACAATGTGTACAGGCTGAAGAATGATGATGGTGAATATGTTCAGGGTCAAAAGGGTGTCCAAGATCTGGCTATTGATTTCTATAAACAACTTATGGGTACAAGAAAGCAGCATCAAAGTCACCTAAATACCTTGTATCAAATTATTGATAGGAAAATCTCTGCAGATGATAGTCGTGAGTTGATAAGGGTGGTCACGAAGGTTGAGGTTAAAGAAGCTCTGTTTAGTATTGATGGGAATAAAAGCCCGGGTCCTGATGGGTTTAATGCACAGTTCTTCAAAGATAATTGGTCGGTTGTGGGTAAAAATGTTACTGATGGGGTTCTGGAGTTTTTCAAAAATAGGAAGATGTTAAAGCAATGGAATACAGCGGTCCTAACCTTGATCCCCAAAACTGCGGTACCTGAGAAAGTACAAGATTTCAGACCAATTTCCTGTTGCAATGTGATTTATAAAATAATTTCAAAAATAATTTCTAAACATTTTAAAAATGTAATAGGAAAAATAATAAATCTTAATCAATCTGCATTCATCCCCGGTAGGACAATCTCTCATAATATTCTTCTCATGCAGAGCCTATTAAAAGGCTACGGGAAAAAGAAAATATCCCCGAGAGTGGCTTTCAAAATAGATATCAAGAAAGCTTTCGACTCTATTAGATGGGAAGCCATTCGAGACTTTCTGGTTGTTTCTGCTTTTCCTATGATTTTTATCGATTGGATTATGCAATGCGTTTATCATCCTGCTTTGTTGTTAGCGTCAATGGAGTCCACAGAGGCTATTTCAAGGGTGAAAACGGGGTAAGGCAAGGGGACCCCCTCTCTTCTTACCTTTTCGTAGCTATCATGGCGATCTTTGAGAGCATCTTCGTGATGTTCCGAAAGAATCGTTCATACATCTTTCACCCATTCTGTGAGGTAGAGGAGGTAACACATTTATACTTTGCTGACGATTTGTTCATTCTAGCGCACGCAGACGTTGATTCCATTAAAACTATTAGGGCTGCACTAACGTTCTTTTCTGAGGTAACATGTTTAACTATTAATGAAAGCAAAAGTGTGGCATTTTATGGAGGCGTGAAGGACGAAACAAAGTAGGACATCTTCAACATCATGGGCATCAAGGAAGGCAGTTTTCCCATAAGGTACTTAGGAATTCCGTTAACTGCGAAGCAGATCGAGATCTCACACTGCAAGCCGCTGATTGAAAAGGTAAAAAACACGATATCAGACTGGGCAGCAAAAAAACTTTCTTATGCAGGGATGATCGAACTTATCAAAACCGTGGTTATGGGCATAGTTGGCTATTGGGCGCAACAAATGGTCATTCCGAAGAAGGTAATGAAGGAACTCGACACGCTGATGAGAAACTTTATCTGGAGTAGTAGTGGAAGAGGAGGAAAGAAAGTCAAATGGACCGCTCTCTGCAAACCGAAAGACGAGGGAGGCATCGACTTGAAGAACTGTATCGAGTGGAACAAGGCTCTAACCTTCAAGCATCTGTAGGCTTTGGAGCGCAATCAGGAGTCACTATGGATCAAATGGGTGCATACGAGGTTTATGAAACACGAAACCAGCATCTGGACCTGCAAAATTCACGAAGGTATGAGCTGGTCTCTAAAAAAGATTCTTAAATTAAGAAGCGATATTGCAGATCTTTATGACATCCGACTAGGGGACGGGAAAGACACTCTATTCTGGCATGACCCTTGGTTAGAAAACCAGCATATCATTGACAAGGAGGAGTTTCAAAATACTCGTATCAGAAGGAATTGCGCAAAAGCGAAAATCAGAGACATCAAAGACGGGAATTGGAACTTGCTCTTTAGAAGAATTCCAGAAGGAAAGAAGATACTTGATCATATAAGTAACATACAACTACACGACAGACCGGATATTCATGAATGAAAAGCTGAGGACAATGGGAAGCTGGTATTGAAGAAAATATGGGAGGTAATCTGGAAAAAGCGCAGAAAGTAGAATGAGCTCCTCTTGTATGGTCAACGAAGATTATCCCTCGACACCAGTTCATTCTATGGCTAGCCTTCTGGGAAAGACTCAACACTCGTGATCGTATTAGTAAGTATATGAGCATCCCGGACGCGAGCTGTCTTCTATGCATAGGAAATGAAGAAACCATAGATCACCTATTCGGGAACTGCTGTATTGCTTCGGAGCTTTGGGACATATTCTATAAAAGCCTGGAGCTGACCAGTTTCCCGAGCGAATGGAATGAAATCAAAGAAGCAGCACTACTCAAAGCCAAGGGAAATAGATTTGCAACAAGCGTGTTCAAGTGTGGCTTTGGAGCAGTGGCGTATAACATTTGGCAAGAACGGAATGCAAGGATATATGACAGAACCCACAAGAGAATTGACGAGTTATAGAAAGATATTGTATCGGATTGCAGCGCCCTCGCGGGAACGTGGAGAAGAATTCCAAGTACGGAGCAAAACTGGAATATCTGCAGAAACTGGAATTTACCGTTTTTTAAACTCACTAGAATTGAAAGCATTGTAAACAAATAATTCATTTACGTTTTTAGCTTTTTAGCTTTTATTCAGAATGTTACGACTTCAAAATCATTCTAGGCCTGTCTAGAATGATCTCTTAAACTCGTGGTTTTTTTCCCGTTTTTGGGAATTTTTAATGAAATGACGCTAAGTCGTTTTTTCCAAAAAAAAACCCTATCATATCCTCTACCCATTGATAAAGATGTAGGTCTGGTTGTTGCTGGTGGTGGTGGTCTCAATTCTTTAAAGTTCTCAGACAGACAACTTTCAGCTTTGTATGTGTTGTACCTTTGACTAAATTCTCAATTTACCTATCAGCATCTTATGGTTAGCACAATAATTCTAGCTTTAATATAATATAGAGAGGGTTTATGATTATGATTTGTTGTCATTGTAGCTGTTACTTTCTTATTTAAAGTTGTTTTTGATAGATAAAATAATTATGTACAAAAGATATATTTTCTTAATTAACATAATATATTATTGTATTATCTTTCATATTAAAATTTGTAGGCTTTTAAAATTCAAACTTAGAATAACTAATAATGAACTTTATTTGATATTTACTTTTTTATTTTTGTTGCGCTTAATTTCAAAACAGTAATTACATTCTTTATATATAGTGGTTAAGAATTTTGATATGAATTCTTAATCGCTAGTACATTTACAGTTGCATTCAAACCATTGATGTTATCATTAACTTTTTTTTATTTATAATTTAGGTTCAATTATACTAATTAATAATATATACTTAATAGTAACCCTTCCTTCTGTATATATAAATATCATTTATTTATAGTAAAAATTTTAAATTGTTAAAGTTCTTATTTTAAATTTATTTATAGAAATTTGATACTATAATTTTATTATTGGAAATATAATTTATTGATATATATCTAGACTAGTGAATTGAATTTAGTTGTTGAAATTCTAGACTAATAGTTATTAATTTGTAACAAACCTACTAAATTCATTTATTTCTCTATTATAGCTAATGTTGAGTTGTGATTAATACAATTTGTTGTGTTATCTAAAAAACTTATCTCAATGTTTTTGTTTTACATATCCACAGGCTGCAATTGACTATTGCTGCTAAACTCAAGTTTCAAAGTCTCATTGGTATTATATTTTACTCAAAGGAATCATTG
Organism: Impatiens glandulifera; assembly: GCF_907164915.1. Lineage (NCBI taxonomy): Eukaryota > Viridiplantae > Streptophyta > Magnoliopsida > Ericales > Balsaminaceae > Impatiens > Impatiens glandulifera. The sequence continues at coordinate 44,739,641 of NC_061864.1, forward strand.
GAATTAATTTTTTTTGGGGGGAAAAACGACTTAGCGTCATTTCATTAAAAATTCCCAAAAACGGGAAAAACACCACGAGTTTAAGAGATCATTCTAGACAGACCTAGAATGATTTTAAAGTCGTAACATTCTGAATAAAAACTAAAAAGCTAAAAATGTAAATGAATTATCTGTTTACAATGCTTTCAATTTTAGTGAGTTTAAAAAACGGTAAATTCCAGTTCCTACAAATATTCCAGTTCTGCTCCGTGCTTGGAATTCTTCTCCACATTCCCGCGAGGGCGCTGCAATCCGATACAATATCTTTCCATAACTCGTCATGCTCCTGCGGGTTCTGTCATATACCCTTGCATTCCTTTTTTGCCAAATGTTATACACCACTGCCTCAAAGCCGCACTTGAACACGCTTGTTGTAAATCTATTTCCATTGGCTTTGAGTAGTGCTGCTTCTTTGATTTCATTCCATTCGCTCGGGAAACTGATCAGTTCCAGACTTTTATAGAATCTGTCCCAAAGCTCTAAAGCAATACAACAGCTCCCGAATAGGTGATCTATGGTTTCTTCATTTCCTATGCATAGAAGATAGCTCGCGTCCGGGATGCTCATATACTTACTGATACGATCACGAGTGCCGAGTCTTTCCCAGAAGGCAAGCCATAGGATGAACTGGTGTCGAGGGATAATCTTCGTTGACCATACAAGAGGAGCCCATTTTACTTTCTGTGCTTTTTCCCGGATTACCTCCCATATTTTCTTCAATACCAGCTTCCCATTGTCCTCAGCTTTCCATTCATGAATATCCGGTCTGTCGTGTAGTTGTATGTTACTTATATGATCAAGTATCTTCTTTCCTTTTGGAATTCTTCTCAAGAGCAAGTTCCAATTCCCGTCTTTGATGTGTCTGATTTTCGTTTTTGCGCAGTCTCTTCTGATACGAGTATTTTGAAACTCCTCCTTGTTGATGATAGGCTGGTTTTCAAACCAAGGGTCGTGCCAGAATAAAGTGCCTTTCCCATCCCCTAGTCGGATGTCATAATGATCTGCAATATCGTTTCTTAGTTTAAAAATCTTTTTCAGAGACCAGCTCATACCTTCGTGAATTTTGCAAGTCCAGATGCTGGTTTCGTGTTTCATAAACCTCGTATGCACCCATTTGATCCATAGTGACTCCTGATTGCGCTCCAAAGCCCACAAATGCTTAAAGGTTAGAGCCTTGTTCTACTCGATATATTTCTTCAAGTCGATGCCTCCCTCGTCCTTCGGTTTAAAGAGAGCGGTCCATTTGACTTTCTTTCCTCCTCTTCCACTACTACCCAGATAAAGTTTCTCATCAGCGTGTCGAGTTCCTTCATTACCTTCTTCGGAATGTCCATTTGCTGCGCCCAATAGCCAATTATGCCCATAACCACGGTTTTGATAAGTTCGATCCTCCCTGCATAAGAAAGTTTTTTCACTGCCCAGGCAGATATCGTGATTTTTACCTTTTCAATCAGCGGCTTACAGTGTGAAATCTCGATCTGCTTCGCAGTTAATGGAATTCCTAAGTACCTTATAGGAAAGCTGCACACATTGGAATTGATATTACCATGCACACATCCAGTATGTATGTTTTTTAACTCTTATTATCTAACTTTTGGTCATCTTCTCCTTCTCTTTAACATATTGGCTAGCTATTATTTTTTTTTATGTGACTTGACTTATTAAACAATCATTAAATTTGATTCATTATCAACTAAGTATTCTTGATTAATGTCAACTAAGACTGTCATTTATAATTGAAAATAAACAAGATAAAACAATTGCATAATTCGAGACTGATTTGACTAATAATGAATTAAAAGACCTAATCATGGACTAATTTAATTAATAATGAATTAAGAGACTTAATTAATTGCAATAGACTAATATTGATTTGTAAATTCTCTTATTTGACTTAGTAATTAATAATTTTGTTATGCACGTTGTTTTGTGATCTCATTCCCATCCTCTACAAATATATCTTGAAGAGTCCTCCCACATTAAAAATTATATTTATTTTTGAATATCTTAATTTATCTTTATTTTTAATGGCTATTAACTTAGTCATTTCGTTACTTTTTGAATAGAGATTAGCTCACACGTTAATTAGGAATGGTATGACTTAATATTGAGTAAGGGATTTTTTTTGTATTTGATAATCTTTACTATATAATTTCAAATTAAGTGTCTTTAAAATTCTTTTTTTTGTTAATAAAATTAATCAACATGTTTATTCTCTCTAGTTGTATATTCTCTTAAATAAATTAACGATACATTTGTTTAGGGATTTTTTACCAGCTCCTTTGATTCGTACACTAGAAAAGTTGAGTAAATATATATTTTTTTAATCTCACTCATTTGTTTTCTTAGAGAATGGCACCCGATAAGAAAGGGATGGATCTTATCAATGATCGAATTGGTAATGAATATGGAAATGGGGTTGAAAATATTTTTTGGACTATGCTTTTAAGAGATTATGTCCTACAAATGATATTCGATGCTCATGTGTTAAATGTGTTAATGTAGATTCTGGGTCAAGAGAATTAGTTCATATGCACTTGATTGTTTATAGAATACTTCAAAATTATAAACTTTGGTATCATCATGGAGAGAGGGAAGGTGAGCCTTTAGAGAATGAAGAAGATGATAATGACTTTATGGAAGATATTTTAAGAGATCTGCATCCTCAATATGGTCAATAATCTTCAAATGCACAAAATCTCAGTTCACCATACCATGTTGAGGAAGCAAATGAGGAAGCTAAAAAGTTTTATAGGCTACTTGATGATTCTAGACAACATTTGTACCAAGGATCAAGGGTGTCAAAATCATCAGCATTACTAAAGTTACTCCACTTGAAGAATATAGGATAATGGACAAATGAATCCTTTACTCCACTTGAAGAATATAGGATAATGGACAAATGAATCCTTTACAAAGTTGCTAAAATTATTGAAAGAAGAAATATTACTAGAAAATTCTATTTTTACGGAATCATATTATGAAGCTAAAAAGTTCATTCAAGACATCGGTCTTTCTTATGAAAAGATTGATGCGTGTAAAAATGATTGCATGTTATTTTGGAAAGATAGCAAATACTTGGACTCGTGTAGAGTATGTGGCCTATCTAGATGGAATGATGGAATAAATAATGGAGAAGCAAGGATTAAAGCTAATGGAAAAAAATTCCAAATAAAATCTTGCGTTATTTTCCATTGAGTCCAATGCTGCAAAGGATGTTCATGTGTTCAAAAATAGCTCCTTATATGAGATGGCATTGTGATGCAAGAATTGACGATGAAGTGTTGAGGCATCCTGTTGATTCTATGGCATGGAAATCATTTGACAAAGAATATCCAAATTTCTCCTTAGAGTCTTGTAATGTACGACTTGGTCTTGCAAGTGATGGATTTCAACCATTTGCAAATTCAAAAACACCATACATTATATGGCCTGTAATTCTTATTCCTTATAATTTACCACCATGGATGTGTATGAATCAGTATAATTTCATATTATCCATGTTAATTCATTGATATTTATCTTCAACCGTTGATCGATGAATTGAAAGAGTTATGGAATACTGGAGTGGAAACATTTGACGTATTTACTTCTCAAAATTTTACATTACGTGCTTCATTAATGTGGACGATTAATGACTTTCCGACATATGCAAATTTGTCTGGATGGAGTATAAAAGGAAAGTTAGCATGTCCTTGTTGTAATAATTTTACATTACATGCTTCATTAATGTGGACGATTAATGACTTTCCGACATATGCAAATTTGTCTGGATGGAGTATAAAAGGAAAGTTAGCATGTCCTTGTTGTAATAAGTATACTTTGTCAATGAGATTGACTAATGGTTTTAAAGAGTGTTACATGTGTCATCGACGTTATCTTCTGATGAGTCATAAATGGCGGACATATAAAGATTCTTTTGATGGTAAATTTGAAATGAGATTGCCACATAATCCATTGTCGGGGAAAGATATCTTACATCAAGTTCAGGACCTTGAAGGCATAATATTAAGTAAGGACTCTTCTATAAAGACACATGTATCACATGAAGAACGTGGAGATAATTGGAATAAGAAAAGTATATTCTTTGAACTACCTTATTGGGAAACATCTTTATTGAGACATAACTTCGATGTAATGCATATTGAGAAAAACATATGTGACAGTATTGTTGGAACAATTATGGATATCAAAGGTGTTAGGATCTAGGTCGCCGCTGGTGGACCGGGGGTTGAACCGGTTAGCGGTTTTCACTCGTAGGGTGGTGATTAATCCGGTTAGAGATTAACACCGGGGTTTCAATACTACACAACCTGTCACAAACCCTTTAACTAGGTTCAAGCGCGGAAGAGGTTTGCTTTCAAGTTGAAGCGGTACACGTGTATGATAGGCGGAGTCGGTTTCGGATGATGGAGATTTGAAGAATGGTGGGTCGGTTTCGGTTATCTGGATATTCGGTATGGTCAGTATGGAGTCGGTTTGGAGCGGTATGGTTAAGTTAGTCGGTTATGTAATGAAGCCAACAGGAAGTAAATAACACAACAGATTTTATGGATGTTCGGAGATAAAACTCCTACGTCACCCCTTCCTCTCGAAACCGCGAGAAGGATATTCACTAAGGAATACAAGTACAATTCGATCGAGACTTATTTCCTGCTCGATAACACTCTTACAATTCACACCGAAATTGTAGCACACACTTAGAATTTAGCACTTAGGCTTTCTTAGAATACCACACTGTTATCACTTGTAGTAAATGCTCTCAACGCTTCACTTGTCTGGCTTAATATCCCAATGTTTGTCCCGCATTTACTCTTCTGCAACTGCCTCCTTTTATAGGTGAAATATGCCAACGGTCATATTTCAAAGCCTTGAATCTGATTGGATGATCAGAGGTGCAGTGATTCAGTGTCTCAGACCTGCCGGTCGTCTCCTCAGACCTGACGGTCAATCTCAGACCTGGTATCCTGTTTCAGACCTGCCGGTCTGTAAGGCAAACCTGCTGGGTTTGTCTTTTACTCAATGTAGGCACTGTCTGTTTGGACAGTTGTCTGTACTTTGAAGATTTCCTTTCTGGCTTATCCCGAAGTAGAAGGATCCGGTAGTACTGTTTTCTGCAGCCTACAGTCTTTCCTCAGACTTGCATGGATATGGAAGTATTCAGTCTGTTCCTTTGGTATCATTCTCATTAGATACCCGAAATGTCTTCTTGTACAGGTCGGCCACTTGACTTGGCCGAATGTCTTTTGATAGTGAAGTAACCGGACTTCATCCGGTTATACTTGTCTTGTGGATTGATCGGCTGTTTGATGGTTCCGGTTTTGAGCTTTGGCCGATCCTTCCTTTGTTTGGTCATGCTCCGAATACTCTTGATCAGTATGATGTTTTGACCGGTTCGGTTTCTTCAGTTGGTTCTCTTATTCATCCGGTCCGGTTCCTTGTTCCTGCATGGAAGGTTTATTTAAGTTAGGTTTATTTGAACCGGTATGAATTTATCTAACAAAAGGAAAAAGTAAAGATAACGAAAAATCACGTTACGATTTGAAAGCCATGAATATAAGGCATGAATTGCATCCTGTTGTGAAAGTAGACTGCATTGAGTTTTCTCGTGCACCATATACATTATCTTCTGAGAGAAAACGACAACTTTGTTTGTGGATGAAGCAATTGAAAGTACCAGAAGTATTTTCATCAAACATAGCTTATTGTATAAATCTCATGGAGAAGAAGATGACAGGTTTAAAGAGTCATGATTGTCACATTTTATTAGAGTATCTTATACCTCTTGCCACACGTGGACTTCTGCCCGAACCCATATATGAAGTTTTAGTCGAGTTGTCATTATTCTTTTCTACTTTATATTCAAAATCATTAAAGATGGATGACTTGAAACATCTTGACGAGAAAATTCCTTTCATACTATGCAAGTTGGAGAAGATATTTCCACCCTCATTTTTTGACATCATGATTCATTTTCCTATCCATTTAGAAAAAGAAGCAATGTTTGGGGGACCCGTTCAATATCGATGGATGTATCCTATTGAACAAAAATTGCGTACTTTGAAATACTACATTCGAAACAAAGTTCATCTAGAGGCTTCAATTGCTGAGGGTTATATTGCAAATGAGTGTATCACTTTATGCTCAAGATATTTTGACATAGTTGATAGAGGATGTGCTGAAATAAACGACGTATTATCTATATTTTTATCCATTGGAGAACTATCAACAGGGGTGACGTATAATCTGAATGCAGTTGAACAATAACAAACTCATATTTACATCTTGAAGAATTGTGAAGAAGTTCAACCATATTACAAGTATGATTCAAATTTATATATATGTTTTTTATTTGTATTATAATTAGTATTGACAATTCTTAACATTTTTTATGTAGTGAATTCTTGGAACTTCGTGCTTGTGGTTCTTTGGTTTTGATGGAAGAAAATTGGGATAAAGAATTTATTAATTGGTTTAAAACTAGGGTAAGTAACATATTTGATATATAAATATTTTTTTATATGATAAATGATAGGACTAAATTAACGTATTTCTTTAATTAGGTCAATAGGTTATATAACTATGATCAAAGTAGGAAAATGGAAGACCTGCTTTCATTTGCTCGCGGACCTACTCAATATGCAAAGATATTTATTTCCTATAAAATAAATGGATTCAAATTCCACACCAAAGACCATGATAAGAGTTTAAGATCACAAAATAACGATATTTTAGTGATTGGAAATTATGGGTCAAAAAATATTGATTATTATGGGGAATTATTGCAAATTGTTGAAGTGCAATTTATTGGTCAAAGGCGAATTGTTTTATTCAAATGTAAGTGGTTTGATGTCTATTATAAAGAAAAAAGAGTCAAAATAGACAAATATGGGTTTGTTAGTGTGAACTGTCAAAGGTTTTTAAAATCTGAAGAGCCTTTTGTGTTGGCTACTCAAGCATCACAAGTATTCTATGTCAAAGATAATACTTTCAAAGGTTGGCATATTGCGATGAAAATATATCCGCGATATACTTACATGTTGAAGGTGGGAGATTCAAATTCCATGGATACTAATGATATTCACGAAGCTTATCAGAATCCAATGTAAAATTCTGACTTATTAAAGATAAATAAGATATAAGTTTACTTTTGAAATTGTTCATTTAACTAATATTATATATTACGCTTTAAATTATTCATTTAGTTCCAATTTTGGAAGACTTTTCAATTTTATTTGTACTTAAACTGTTTAATTATATTGTTTTGTTGAAGTAATAAACAATTTTAACTTGTAATGTGGTTATATAAATGTAGGTAATTTGGATAATGGGCCCTCCTAACAGGACAATTGTTAAGAGAAAACTATTTGTAGCATTAACTTCTCTTGGTAGAGGGAATGAGAAACTTTTGAGGACCTCAACATCAAATGGACATAGCTCTACTCAAAGATGCAACCTTATTGATATTATATTGCAACCAACTTGTGCAAATATGGTTACGGAAGATATTACATTGCAACCAACTTGTGCAAATCTGATTACTAGAGACAGTTCACCCATAGGAAAAAGTTCTAGGCTACGAGGCAAGAATAAATGCAACTCATTGGGTAAATTGAAGACTAGAGAAAAGTTGCATGTTACTTTTTTATGGGTCGTGCAGTATCTTCTAATCATAAAAGTTTTATTAGAAATCTCATTTAATCATACGAGATAGAAATATATGCCCAATTAGAGTGATTGCATGGAAAGACAGTGATACAAATTCATTAAACTACATGTGGGAGGCGGTTAAAGTAATAATAGTTTTCTAATTGTGTATAACATAATATTTATTTTGTTAACTAACTTGTTGGGTCAAATTATTTTGACTAAGTGTTGAAATAGTTTGACTACTGGAATTTTGATGATGAAATGATGAATGGATTATATATGAGACTAACTATCTTTGATGCAGGTGTATCGAAGTCAGATTTTATAAGACTTGGTTCTAATTAGGTTCATTAGACCGATTTGATATTAGATGCATGATGTTAGACGTGCTGTCTAACTAGCGAAGTTAGATGTGTAGTCTAACTGAGCGGTGTTAGACGTGCAGTCTAACTGGAGGAATTAGACGTGCAGTCTAACTCGTATAGTTAGACGTGTAGTCTAATAGACTCTGTAATTAGACGTGCAGTCTAACTCGTGTAGTTAGACGCGTAATCTAATAGACTCTGTAATTAGACGTGCAGTCTAACTCGTGAAGTTAGACGTGTAATCTAATGAATTCGGAATTAGACGTACAGTCTAACTCGTGGAGTTAGACATGCAGTCTAATGAATTCGGAATTAGACGTGCAGTCTAACTCGTGGAGTTAGACGTGCAGTCTAATGGATTCGGAATTAGACGTGCAGTCTAACTCAGCGAAGTTAGACGTGCAGTCTAATGGATTCGGAATTAGACGTGCAGTCTAACTCAGCGGAGTTAGACGTACAGTCTACTGAATCCGGAGTTAGACGTGCAGTCTAATAGATTGTGAAAGTTATACGTGGAGTCTAACTCCTTCAGACAAGTCTGAAGTGGAACGGAATTAGACGTGTAGTTTAACTCAGCGGAGTTAGACGTGCAGTCTAATAGAAAGAGAAAGTTAGACGTGCAGTCTAACTGGTGAAAGTTAGACGTGTAGTTTAACTCCTTCAGATTAGTCTGAAGTAATTGTAATTAGACGTAATTCTAATCCCGTTAGACCAAGTGGTCTAATAGAGTATGTTACTAGACGGGGATGTTTGATTTCATTAGACGAGGTCGTCAAATTGAAATGCGTCTAATTCTTTGCTTAAGCAGTTACTTGAAGCTAGCACCCGCCTACCCACGTGCTACAACTGTACGCTACTCCTGCTCCACTTTCTAGTGAAGATCAGTACGACAGCCCGATGCAACTAATCAACAAATGACACGTAAGCGAATATCCTTCCCACTACTTGTTTTGTAGGTAAATCTCTGAGGAATATTCAGCGCACTACCTGTTGTGTATGGACACAATCCTTGTATTCAGAGTCTGCTGTGTACTATGGAGGCTTTCCAATAGAAGAGTTCCACGTATCATTCTGAAGATTCGACCATTGGTACTTGTGCATATTTAAAAATTCGAAAGGACAACAGATGAACTGCCGGAGTTACAGAGAGAGAATTCAATCGATCATCTTTGATATCCAGATTACTGAAACTGTTAGATGCTTTCTTGCTTTACTGTATGTTAATCAAGAGAGAGTTAGAATTAAAGCACTGTATTAGCTGAGTGATATTCTTCATCATATTGTAAGTTGAACAAAGTTTGTTTTGTTCAATAGTGAGCTATTCGTGCAAACTGTATTTGATTCAAATCATTCTATAGTGAATCCTTCCGATGGTTGGAAGAAGGGGTGACGTAGGAGAGTTCACTCCGAACATCCATAAACAAACTGCTGTGTTGTTCTTTTCTGTCATCTTCTCATTTTTCATCTTAAGCTTCAAACCTAAGTAAACATTTTTGCGCTTGATTCTGTTTCAAGTGTTTACAAGAGTTTGCGTAGAATAGAAAGTGAATTAAATCCCTAACAAGATTTCTTTCAAACCGTTTTTCATAAGCCTTCATCAATCGCCAGACCCTCGTCTCTATTGATAAAGTCGATCCTATCATAACTGTCTAAATTTGTATAGGAAAAATTTGATAATGATCAAATTGAACTATATTGTGAATCAACTCTTGATCATATGCGGTCCTTATGGAAGAATTGGAGAGGTAAAATATACAACAAATACGTGAAAAACTGCACTACGCGTCAAGAAGCTTTACTGAATATTCCTAAAGATTTTGACAAGAGTGACTGGGAATGGTTGATCACAAATCACTATATGAGTGACATATTCAAGGTATTTAATCTTATTATGTCAATATTTATGTTATTTTTTAATTTTAATAACTAATATTATTAACTTAATGCAGAAACAAGTGAAAACAACAAGCGAAATAGATCAAATGCAACGATGCCTCATCGTACGGGAAGTAAACCTTTTAGGAAAATTGCTTATGAAATGGTAAGATGGATGATAAGTGCAATTTTTTCCTTTATAATTGATTTTCATCTTATACATATCATTATTATGTACAGTGGAAAAGATGGCAATCCACCTGATATTAGATCATTATTTTTTGAAACTCGGAAAAAAGGAAATGATATTGTTGATCTTGATGCGTTGAAAAAATATGTAAGTCTATATATGATGCTTTAAATATTTATAGTCACAATGTATGTAGAAGACCAAATTATTGAGTGTTTATTTTATTTTAGGCAAGCTTTTTATGCATAATTCTGTGATTTCGAAAATTTATGTCAAATTAAAGATAATTTGTAACATTGTATCTTCTTGGTTTAGTATGAGATTTGTGAAGTGACTCATCAAGAACCTCATCTATCTTCTTTCCAAGTTGTGGAGAAATGTTTTGGAACTCAAAAGCATAATCATGTATTTGGTTATGGAGGTGGAGTAAAGCCGAAAGATCTAAGAGGACCTCTTTTAACAAAAAAACAGATGAATCTAAATAATGATTTGCTACAATCAAAAGTTGAGATCTTGAAAACTGAAGTTAAAACTATAAAGGAGTTGCTAAAGAACAACAACATTCAAGTTAATGTGCAGTTGAATGCGTCATCTTCTAAGAACGTGCAAAAGAAGTCAAGGTTAATTTTATAACTCAATGTAATGAATAGTAATCATATTTTCTAATTTTAATGTCAATAATGAAGGGGTTGGTTCACCGAGAACTATATTGATGAAGGATCTCGTTCAACGACAAGAAGTAACTAAAAGATTTTGAGGTATGAATTATTAGTTACTCGATTTTGGCTTTATTTTTTATATTTGATGCTTTTGTTTTTTTTTTTCTCTAAGTCTAGATAATTTCATTTTTCAATCTTCAACTAGTTTGATGTTACCTCTTATAGACCATGGACAATTATCTAACTTACTACCAACAACTTTTAAATCATGTTTATTACTAGTTATAGGCACTTCTCGTTTTTATTTTAGTTATTTTGTAAAATTGCAAGTTTCAAACATGGATTTCTGAAATTCAATAGGGTTATTGATTGGTGGCTGGTTTATTAAGAAACTAGATAATGAAGGTTCATATTTACAAATTTTGTTATTGTCTTGTAGTTATTGACAGTGAAATGATATAGCTATCATCATCATCATCAAGAGGAAAGAGCTATTGTAGAAGGTAATGTATCTTTCATTTGTTTCTAACTTTATATTTATATCATTTCCTTGAGCTGGCTTCCAAAACTTTTTAACTGATTTCAGACAAATTCTCTGTCTCTTAAGGTTAATATAGTGATAGTCTTCAGTTGTATGGCTTGTTGTATGACATGTTAATGTTGAGATTCCAGTTTTTAGTAGTATCTCATGGTTAATATTATAGCTGCAATTTAAATAAAAAACAATTTAATCTTTTTGTCGCAATCACATGAATGAGTTAGAGTACCTAGGAAACTTGCAAATTGTTCAATTAGAACTTGAGACATGTACATGTCCTTCATTGCTTTGTTTATTTGTGACATGTTGATGAATTGCAAGAACAACACCAACCTTCATGCATTTAGAGAGACATAAAATAATACACAGTGAATGTCAATTACTTGACTTCCTTAACTAGATTGAGCCTATTAGTTAAAATTATTCATTCAAGTTAAAAACATTGATGAAAAGCTGGTCCATTTCATTTGCACATTAAATTGATGAATGAGTATGAACTAATTTATATTATGACTTATTTTCTTTGACAGGGACTACTTGGATGGTTTTAATAAAATGATATTTTGATAAACGGATGAGATTTTTATGTTCTTTGAGTTCAAATTTATATTTGATATATTTTGTATGCATTTTTAAGATTGAGAAATAATATTTGTATTTGATAAAAATGTTATATTTGTTTGTTTTGATATTATAAATGATTTATTTTAGTATTAATTTTTTTTATTCTTATTCATGTTCATAATAAATTTGTTAAAAAAGAGTATTAATATATTTATTTATTTATTTGGGGATGATTCTACCCTTTTAGCCACAGTAATTTATGCCCTTAGCCATTTTTTAGCGACAGTAGTTTATTCCCTTAGCGGTAGTAATTTATATTTGTTGCCAATCCTTTAGCCACAGTACTTATTCCTGTAGCCATATTTTAGCTACAGAACCAATAACGACACTTAGCCACATATGCATTTCCACTCTCATTTTATATTTTATTCATTTCGGTAAAATAACTAATATTCTTACATATCTCATCACATATTTTTTTTCCAATGGACATTTCATATTGTGACCTTACATTTTTACTTTGGTCAAATCAAAAATCTAAAACATTCTTCTTCTTCTCCTTCTCCTCCTTCTTCTCCTCATTCTTCTCCTCCTTCTCCTTCTCCTTCTCCTCCTTCTCCTCCTCCTTCTCCTTCTTTCTTCTTCTTCGTTAAGGCGATGACGATGATTCCACAATTAAGGCCTCCTCCATGTGTAGATTCATCCAACAACTGCACCTTATTCTCCCCAACAACCTTTCATCTCATGTTCTTGTGCTCTTCGTTCTTGCTCATGTCCATTGGAGCTGGGGGTATCAGTTCGGCTTCAATGACTTAAGACCTAGATTAGCTCCAAGATAATGCACAGAGCTTGAACATAAAAGGCGCCATGGAGACTTACATAAACTGGTACAGTGCTACCTCCACATTGTCAGTTGTGATTGCTATGACATTTATTGTGTATATTCAAGATAACTTGGGCTGGAAAATTGGCTTGGGAGTTCCTTTAGTGCTCATGTTCTTGTCAGTCATATCTTTCTTCTTGGCTTCCTCTTTGTATGTGAAATCAAAGCCGAATTCCAGCTTGATCACAGGGTTTATTCACGTGATTGTAGCTTCTTTCAAGAAGAGAAATTTTCCGTTGCCATCAAATTGAAAAGATTTGTTGTATCACCACAATATAAGGTACACCTTTGTGATTTCTCCCCATTCTATTGTCTACATTCAATTGATTTGGTTCTAAATTCTAATTAATGAGTGGTTCTTGGACTCAGGTTTTTGAACAAATCTTGTATGATGGAAGTGTTGATAACAAGATGCCAAAATATATCTTTCTTATTATTTCAAATAGATTTTTACTACTATTTATAGGAAAGCATAGACTCTTCATATGCTTGACTCTTTAAATGACAAAACAAAATTATTATGCATATTAAATAGCTCCCACTCAAATCTCTTGGTTATCCTACTCACCCCTAGTTATTACTCTAAGATTATAAACATCAAAAAACTAAATACCTTATTAATTAAAGTTTATTCAACAAATTTCCCCCTTAAATTTAAATATTCTTCCCATCTCTCATTCCAATCAGCCTTTTACAACTCTCCAGCAGTGTGGTCGGTAATGGCTTGGTGAATATGTCAGCGGCTTGAGCTCGACTTTCAACATGCTCCAACTCAACCTTTCCTTCTTTGACTTGTTCTCGAATGAAATGAAATCGGACGTCAATGTGCTTGCTCCTTCCGTGATTAACTGGATTCTTTGCCAACTCGATCGCCGACTTGTTATCAACTCGAATCATAGTCCCTTCGTCTCGGACCACTCCCAAATGCTTTAGTAAATTTGAAAGCCATACTGCATGACACACACTCCAAGAGGCCGCACAATACTCTGCCTCGCAGGTCGACAGAGTTACAATAGGCTGCTTCTTTGACAACCAAGTAAAAGCTGAATTTCCGAGTAGGAATACATAACCCGAAGTACTTTTCCGGTCATCAACATCACCACACCAATCACTATCAGAGTAACCCACTAATCGGTAGTTATCTGATTTTGAATAGAAAATACCAAGTGAAAGAGCTCCTCGAACATATCTCAGAATTCTCTTCAAGGCCTTCCAATGTGTATAGCTTGGATCCTCCATGAATCTGCTTGTTATCCCAACACTCAACATTAGGTCGGGTCTCGTGCTTGTAAGATACCTTAGACTTCCGACTAAGCTTCGATATCTCCCAGCATCAGCCCGTTCTCCTCCATCAAACTTTGAGAGTTTAGTGCCTGGTTCCATTGGAGTTGAAACTGAGTTGTAGTCCTCCATTTTAAACTTCTTTAAAATTTCAAGCGCATACCTCTCTTGGGATATAAAAATCCCTTCCTCTAACTGCTTCACTTCTAGGACAAGAAAATATTTCATCAAACCTAAGTTTGTCATCTCGAACTCCTTCTTCATTACCTCCTTGAACTCCTCAATCAGTTTTGTGTTGCTTCCGGTGAATATGAGGTCGTCGACATAGAGAGCGACTACCATCATATCATTTTCTAATTTCTTTGTGTACAAGGCATGCTCGTACGGACATCGCTGGTACCCATTTTCTTGAAATACTCGTCAATTCTCTCAAAAAATCATCAATTAGAGAAAGGAAGTATCTTTTACCACTAAATGATTCTAGAGTTATTGGCCCACATAAATCTGTGTGAATCAGTCTGAGTTGCTCATTTGCTCTATATTCAGAACTACTTGGGAAAGAAGTCCTCGCTTGTTTCCTGATCACACATTCTTCACAGAAGCTCTTTTCGAATATAATGTTAGGCAGTCCAAGCACCATCTCATTTTTCACCAGCTCGTTCAACACTCCGAAGTGAAGATGACCGAACCGATAATGCCACTTCATGGACTCATCCTCTAGATCAAGTTGCATACATTTATCTTGAACTATTTTAAGCTCAAGTTTGTACATACGATTTTTCTTCATTTCTACCTGGGCAATGAGTCTCCCAAGTTAATCCTTCAGTTTCATTTCTCGGTCCTTCATTATAGCCGAGTACCCTTTCTCCATCAACTGTCCCATTCTCAGTATGTTGCTTTTGAGATCAGGTACGTAGTAAACATCTCTGATTTCTCCGATTCCCCCATTTTTCTGCTGATACCTGATCGTTCCTCGACCTTTGACGGCTACTTTTGAAGCATCACCGAAAGAAATGGATCCGGACTCCACCTTTGAGAGTATTTTGAATAAGCTCTCGTCGCCGCACATGTGGTTACTTGCCCCAGTATCCAAGTACCAAAATGAGTTATCAGAACAACTTGGTTTGATCTCAGTTTCTGGAATTTTTGTCACCAGCAACAACCCTTCATCTTCTTTCTCAGCAAAGAAGTTTGTTGGTTCCTCCTTTTTCTTCTCGGATCTACAATCTTTGGAAATATGACCCAGCTTCCCGCAATTATAGCATTTTATCGAGTAACAATCCTTGGCAACATGCCCATTCTTTCCACAATTATAACACTCAATATTATTATTTGTGTTTATCCGGCCACCCCGAGCTTGACCTCTGCCATGCCAGTTCTGTTGGCCGACTTGCTCACTTCCTCGTCCTCCTCTTCCTCTACCACCTAGGCTTCTGCCTCTTCCTCTGCCTCTGGTACTCTGAGCATAAAGTACCTTCTCCTCTTTTATTGTCGCCTTCGCCTGGAGAGCCTGTTCAAGAGACTCCTCCTTCTTGTTTTTCCTTCTCTGCTCATGCGCTTATAAAGACCCAACAAGCTCTTCAATGGTGAGCGTTGATAGATCCTTAGATTCCTCTATTGCGCACACAATATTTTCGAAGCTATCTGTCAATGACCTCAGAATCTTTTCAACAACTCGGTTTGATGAAAGACTCTCACCATTCCGATTTAGTTTGTTCACCACGGTCTCTACTCGAGTAATGAACTCAGATACGCTTTCAGACTCTTTCATCCTCATGTTTTCCAGATCGCCCCTTAGGGTTTGAAGTCGGACTTGCTTCACCCGTTCGTCTCCTTTGTTTGCTATTTCGAGTGTATCCCATGCCACTTTGGAAGATTTTGCGTCAGCTATCTTCTCAAAACCAGATTCGTCGACAGATCGATATAATAGATATAGAGCCGCCCTATCTTTAGCTCGAACGACCTTCAACGCGTTCAACTGGGCATTTGAATACCCATCTGTGTTCTCCGGTTCCTCATACCTAGTCTCGACCACATCCCAGTTATCTTGGGAACCGAAAAGGGACTTCATCTGCACCTTCCAGTTGTCGTAGTTGACGCCTTTTGTCAACTTGGGTAGCGGGATGCCATTGGTTATACTTGCCATTCCTATCAAGTGTTTACACTCAACACACACCTCACAAGGCTCTCGATCGCTCTTGTTTTTCTCTTTCAACAGGTTTTCTCACGCTCACCTCACACACAATAGCTCTGATACCAATTTGTTGATAACAAGATGCCAAAATATATCTTTCTTATTATTTCAAATAAATTTTTACAACTCTTTATAGGAAAGAATAGACTCTTCATATGCTTGACTCTTCAAATGACAAAACAAAATTATTCTGCATATTAAATAGCTCCCACTCAAATCTCTTGGTTATCCAATCACCCCTAGTTATTACTCTAAGATTATTAAACATCAAAAAACTAAATACCTTATTAATTAAAGTTTATTCAACATGAAGATCTAAATGAGGAGCTTACTCCAAAGGGAAGTGCTTCAAATCCATGGAGTCTTTGTAGTGTGATCAAGTGGAAGCCTTGAAGAAATTAATGATGTTAATTCCTCTTTGGTCCATAAATTTCAGCCAACCTTCATTCCCAGTCTTGCAAGCCGGTTCAATGGACATATACATCACACAAAACTTCCAAATACCAGCAGCAACCTTCTCCATATTCACGATCATTTCCTTGGTTTCTTGGTTATTGGTACACGGCCGCATACTCATTCCATTCGCATCTTATATTCTAGGAAAGCCTGCACGGTTAAGCCCCATCACTACGATGGGACTAGGGATATTCTTGTCATTTTTATCCATGGTTGTAGCAGCTTATGTAGAGGGTGTGAGGCGATCTATTGCAATAAGAGAAGGGCTTGTGGATAATCCGAAAGGTATGGTTCCAATGTCGGTGTTTTGGCTAGTGCCTCATTACATGTTGATGGGTGTGGCGGAGGCACTGAATATGGTTGCTCAAACGGAGCTGTATATTTGTGAGTTGCCTAAGGGTTTGGCTAGCATTGCGACTAATCTCTCGACCATTTCCATTGGCTTAGGTGGAGTATTAGCTAGTTTTATAATGACTACCATTGATGGGATTACCAAAAGAGGAGGAAATGAGAGTTGGGTCTCTAGTAATATTAACAAAGGTCACTATGTCTATGATTACTATCATTGGGTTCTTGCTGGCCTAGTTTGGTTAATGTTTTATATTTTATGGTTTGTAGTAGGCATTATTATGCCTCTACAAGAATGAAATCAAAGAGATAGTTTTATTTTAAATAGTTATGTAAGAAATGATAACATGACAAAATAAGAAAGATGTATATATTTTGATTATGGTGTTAAACTAAAAAAATATATTATTCTTATTTTTATATTTTAATGATAACAATAATAATAATTAATAATAATCTAGTTGGTTAAACTTAATGTTTAATGTTGCAAGTATAAATCTTTTAATTCTTTTTTGGGAACCAACAAAAGTTGGAGGTCCTATTTAACTAGTAATGAATATGATAGCGAAAATATATTTTAACCTAATATTTTATATATTTTGCTTCATACTTTTGTGTTTACTTTTTCAACCTCATTAAATATTAAGAAAAATAATTTCGGAAGAACTATCACAATTTTACACTATGTAGTCATAATGTTATCAAATCACTAAGTTGACCCATTCATAAAATTTGGAGCATATAAAGTTTAAATAATGTGTTATATTATATTTATATAATTTAGAAAAATAGAAAGATAATAGTTTTAATTATTTATCAATTTTATTTTTAATAAACATTATAATATTTTTTACAAATAACATTAAATAACAAAATAAAAAATGTTTATTTTTTAACTTAATTAGAAAGACATTATCAGTTTACAAGTAATTTTTTGAAAAAACTAAAAATAATGTCTAAAAAGTTTATTTATAATTTTTTATTATAGTTTATTTATTTATTTACACAACTTCAAACTAACCAGACTTAATTATTTTAAAAAATAAAATAAACATTGAGTGTGCAAAAAAAAAGACCAATTCTAATGAAGTATAAAATTTCAAAATAGGGCCCAATAAAACCCTAATATTCCTGCTCTTCAATCCGCCTCCCCTGCCTTGTATTTATAAACTCATAGCAGTTCCTCATTTTCTCATTTTGCACATCCAAATCGAAGAACTCAGATATAGATAATTTATTTATGAATCTTATTCCTGAGATTGTTACAAACCCTTTTCTATCATTTGATTTTTGTCTGTAAATTGAATTTGCTGATACGAAGTGTTGGGAAAAACCCTGACAGAACCACGAAAGAAGAAAACAAAAGAATGAACACATTAACAAAATTTGATAACGGAGTTCGGCCAAAATGTTGCCTACGTCTCCGAGCACTAAGACTATCAATTAATAAGGAAGAAGAGATACAAATTTGGGTGCAATAAACCAAAGAGGGGAGAGTTTCTTTTATACACTAAGAAACTTCCCCAACTCCCATCATCTTCCGATGTGGGATTTATACTAATTTAGAATATAGTTTCTTTTATATACTAAGAAACTTTTTTCACTCCCATCATCTTCCGATGTGTGATTCTAATTGTGCCAAAAACAACAAATCTCCACCTTGGCACAATATCCAAATACTAATTTTCAATATTAAAAAATAAACCTTCAGTGCTTCCAATTAGCGCTCTTCAGCGCCGACTCAAACGCGGAATGTGTTTACCAAATCTAAACAATTAGATTTGATTTTCCCTATGTCTTTCATCTCGAACTCTCTACCCAATTGAGCCTTCAATTTATCAACTTCATATTGGCTCTTTGATGCTATCAACATATCATCAACGTACAAGAGTAGATAGATGTAAGACTCATCTTGCAATTTGTGCAAATACACACATGAACTGAATCTGCTTCTTGTGTACTTGTGCTCCATAAAAAACTTGTCAAGTCGCTTGTACCATTGTCTCGACGATTGCTTCAACCTGTACAATGATCTACTCAACTTGCAAACCCAATTTTCTTTATCAGCAATTTTGAATCCATCTGGTTGATAAATGTAGATTTTCTCGTTCAAATGAACGTGTGTGTCTACGGTCTTCACATCTGGTTGAGCTAGCTCCAAATTCATCTATGCTACCAAGGCCAACAAAATTCCAATGGAAGAGTGTTTAACAATAGGAGAAAGTACCTCATTATAATCATCTCCTTCCTTCTGAGCGTAGTTTTTAGCTACCAATTTTGACGAACGTCAAATTTTTCGGAAAATCCTTCTTTCTTAGCAAAGATCCATTTACCACCAATAACCTTCTTCCCTTTTCGTAGATGTGTCAACTTGCATGTCTCATTCTTCTGAATAGATTGCATCTCATCTTCCATAACACCTCTTCTTTTTCCATTTTCAGTACTTCGACTGACATCTGAAAAAGTGGATGGAACATCATCTACGACTAGAAGTGCATAGGCCGCCATGTCAATAAACCGACCTGGTTTTTGAATAACTCGTCTTGGCCTATTCACAGCAATTGATTCACTTTGTTCTGAAGGTTCTTGGGTCAGAACCTCTTCCTCATTTAACTCTTCGTCTGTCGTCGGAGAGTTACTTCTAGTTGGGCTTATCTTTATCTGCTCAAACTCCACCTGTTGCAGAGTATAATCAATCTTGTTTGGTGTTACCTTATTCAACATTGAATAATCATCAAAAGTAACATCTCTACTGATAATGGTTTTCTTTGCATCCAAACACCAGCGGCGATATTCTTTAACTCTAGTAGTAAATCCCATAAAAAAACCTTCTTTCCTCGTGGATCCAAATTTGATTCAACTCCATGATAATATACAGTAGAACCAAAAATATGCAAAGAATCACAATCAATTGCAAATTTTCCAAACCATACCTCTAATGGAGTCTTGCCACCAAGTGCAGATGATGGTAGACGATTTACCAAATATTGAGCGTATGACACAGCTTCTGCCCAAAATTTCCTGTCTAACCCAGCATTAGACAACATACATCGAACTTTATCCACCAATGTCCCGTTCATACGTTTCGATACTCCATTCTGCTGTGGTGTTTTTCTAACTAAGAAATGTCGAACTATGCCACACTCTTGGCACAACTTCTGGAATGGATCATTCTTGTATTCTCCACCGTTATCAGTCCAGAGAACTTTGATCTTTCTTCCTGTCTCGTTTTGAACTTGAGTTTTCCATTTAAGAAAAATCTCAAACACTTCATCTTTGTTCTTCATAGTAAACACCCAAACTCTTCTGGAAAAATAATCAATAAAAGTAACAAAATAATGTCTACCTTCAAGAGAAGGAGTCTTGGCAGGTCCCCAGACATCTGAGTGCACATAATCCAAAATACCCTTGGTGTTATGGATAGCAGTGCCAAATTTTACTCATCTTTGTTTTCCCAGAATACAATGTTCACAAAAATCTAACTTACAAACTTTTGTACCTTTCAACAATCCTTGCTTGACAAGAGTTTGCATAGATTTCTCACCAGCATGCCCCAATCACATATGTCATAGCTTTGTTGCCTCTAACTCCTTACTGCTCCCGGAAGTTGATACACATTATGTCCCATTAACCGTACTACCTTGATAGTAATACAAATTATTACTCTTCCTGATAGCTTTCAACATCACTAACGCTCCAGATATTACCCTAAGAACTCCATTTTCCAATTTCACATGTAGGCTTTTCGACTCCAAGGCCCCCAAAGAAATGAGATTCTTTTTCATATTCGGTATGTACCGAACATCTCTAATAATTCTGGTGGATCCGTCATCATTCCTCAGCTTGATTGAACCTATCCCCATTATTTTACATGTATTAGCATCTCCCATGTAAACAACTCCACCATCCAACTCCTTAAAATCAAAGAACCACTTTCGAACTGGTGTCATATGATAAGTGCAGGCAGAGTCCAATATCCATGCATCAGGATGTGATGTTGTGTGTGACATCGATACAGAGTATTCTGAATCTGCATCACCTTTGTTTTCTGCAACATTCGCATCTTCAGAATCTTTCTCTTTCTTCTTCAACTTTGGGCAGTTAATCTTTCAATGTCCTTTCTCACGATAGAAAGCACATTCATCTTTGGCAACTCTACTTTCAGTTCTTCTTCCTTTCCCTTTTGATTTGCTCTACTGACGGCCCCTGACCATCAATGCTTCATCTGCTGTATCTACTTTGCTTTTCCTTTTATCCTGCTTTCTCAATTCATGACTATATAAAGCAGAACTTACAGCATCAAGAGAAACATTTCTCTTCCCATGAAATAACTGTTTCTAAGTGTTCAAATTCATCAGGAAGGGACGATAGCAACATCAACGCAAAATCTTCATCCTCAAACCTAACGTCAAGGTTTAACAGATTTGCTACTAATTCATTAAACTTAGTTATATGCTCATTCATAGTAGTACATGATTGGTAATCAAACCGGAACATTCGCTTCTTCATAAGGAGCTTATTCTGACCACTATTTTTCAGAAGTTTATCCTCCAATGTTTGCCACAGTTTCTGTGCAGAAGTTTCATTCTTCACAGCATACTTCTGCTCTCTGGACAGACACGATCGAATTGTTCCGCACGCCAACCGATTCATGATACTCCACTCTTTTTCTTCTATAACATCTGGCTTTCCGACCTCAATAGCAACATCTAGACCCTGCTGAAAAAGACAATCTAGAACCTCACATTGCCACATGACTAACGCTCTAGATATTACTCTTCCTGATAGCTTTCAACATCACTAACGCTCCAGATATTACCCTAAGAACTCCATTTTCCAATTTCACATGTAGGCTTTTCGACTCCAAGGCCCCCAAAGAAATGAGATTCTTTTTCATATTCGGTATGTACCGAAAATCTCTAATAATTCTGGTGGATCCGTCATCATTCCTCAGCTTGATTGAACCTATCCCCTTTATTTTACATGTATTAGCATCTCCCATGTAAACAACTCCACCATCCAACTCCTTAAAATCAAAGAACCACTTTTGAACTGGTGTCATATGATAAGTGCAGGCTGAGTCCAATATCCACGCATCAGGATGTGATGTTGTGTGTGACATCGATACAGAGTATTCTGAATCTGCATCACCTTTGTTTTCTGCAACATTCGCATCTTCAGAATCTTTCTCTTTCTTCTTCAACTTTGGGCAGTTAATCTTTCAATGTCCTTTCTCACGATAGAAAGCACGTTCATCTTTGGCAACTCTACTTTCAGTTCTTCTTCCTTTCCCTTTTGATTTGCTCTACTGACGGCCCCTGACCATCAATGCTTCATCTACTGTATCTACTTTGCTTTTCCTTTTATCCTGCTTTCTCAATTCATGACTATATAAAGCAGAACTTACAGCATCAAGAGAAACATTTCTCTTCCCATGAAATAACTGTTTCTAAGTGTTCAAATTCATCAGGAAGGGACGATAGCAACATCAACGCAAAATCTTCATCCTCAAACCTAACGTCAAGGTTTAACAGATTTGCTACTAATTCATTAAACTTAGTTATATGCTCATTCATAGTAGTACATGATTGGTAATCAAACCGGAACAGTCGCTTCTTCATAAGGAGCTTATTTTGACCACTATTTTTCAGAAATTTATCCTCCAATGTTTGCCACAGTTTCTGTGCAGAAGTTTCATTCTTCACAGCATACTTCTGCTCTCTGGACAGACACGATCGAATTGTTCCGCACGCCAACCGATTCATGATACTCCACTCTTTTTCTTCTATAACATCTGGCTTTCCGACCTCAATAGCAACATCTAGACCCTGTTGAAAAAGACAATCTAGAACCTCACATTGCCACATGACTAACGCTCCAGATATTACTCTTCCTGATAGCTTTCAACATCACTAACGCTCCAGATATTACCCTAAGAAATCCATTTTCCAATTTCACATGTAGGCTTTTCGACTCCAAGGCCCCCAAAGAAATGAGATTCTTTTTCATATTCGGTATGTACTGAACATCTCTAATAATTCTGGTGGATCCGTCATCATTCCTCAGCTTGATTGAACATATCCCCTTTATTTTATATGTATTAGCATCTCCCATGTAAACAACTCCACCATCCAACTCCTTAAAATCAAATAACCACTTTCGAACTGGTGTCATATGATAAGTGCAGGCTGAGTCCAATATCCACGCATCAGGATGTGATGTTGTGTGTGACATCGATACAGAGTATTTTGAATCTGCATCACCTTTGTTTTCTGCAACATTCGCATCTTCAGAATCTTTCTCTTTCTTCTTCAACTTTGTGCAGTTAATCTTTCAATGTCCTTTCTCACGATAGAAAGCACATTCATCTTTGGCAACTCTACTTTCAGTTCTTCTTCCTTTCCCTTTTGATTTGCTCTACTGACGGCCCCTGACCATCAATGCTTCATCTGCTGTATCTACTTTGCTTTTCCTTTTATCCTGCTTTCTCAATTCATGACTATATAAAGCAGAACTTACAGCATCAAGAGAAACATTTCTCTTCCCATGAAATAACTGTTTCTAAGTGTTCAAATTCATCAGGAAGGGACGATAGCAACATCAACGCAAAATCTTCATCCTCAAACCTAACGTCAAGGTTTAACAGATTTGCTACTAATTCATTAAACTTAGTTATATGCTCATTCATAGTAGTACATGATTGGTAATCAAACCGGAACAGTCGCTTCTTCATAAGGAGCTTATTCTGACCACTATTTTTCAGAAATTTATCCTCCAATGTTTGCCACAGTTTCTGTGCAGAAGTTTCATTCTTCACAGCATACTTCTGCTCTCTGGACAGACACGATCGAATTGTTCCGCACGCCAACCGATTCATGATACTCCACTCTTTTTCTTCTATAACATCTGGCTTTCCGACCTCAATAGCAACATCTAGACCCTGCTGAAAAAGACAATCTAGAACCTCACATTGCCACATGCCGAAATGCCCAGTTACATCAAAGATCTCCACCGCAAACTTCAAATTCGACATCGGTGTCCTCGTCTAGGATGACGAAGGAGTTGACGCCCCTTTTGAAGACTCCACCATGCCAAGGACGAACATTCGGCTCTGATACCACTTGTTGGGAAAAACCCTGACAGAACCACAAAAGAATAAAACAAAAGAATGAACACACTAACAAAATTTGATAACGGAGTTCGGCCAAAATGTTGCCTACGTCTCTGAGCACTAAGGCTATCAATTAATAAGGAAGAAGAGATACAAATTTGGGTGCAATAAACCAAAGAGGGGAGAGTTTCTTTTATACAATAAGAAACTTTCCCAACTCCCATCATCTTCCGATGTGGGATTTATACTAATTGTGAATATAGTTTCTTTTATATACTAAAAACTTCTTTCACTCCAATCATCTTCCGATGTGGGATTCTAATTGTGCCAAAAACAACACGAAGGTCCTATGGAAGAAACGCAAAATTATGCGTTATCGCCCAAGTTTGCTTTCGAATATAGAATAGAGTTTTTGTTAGAATGGGGATAAATTATTTGATTTTTTATCTCCTCCTGACTAACAATCTATTCTAGATCTAAAAAACTCTTACAATGAAATGAAATCATATATAAACCCTAAATTTAGATTTATTTCGAAGGTCACAGCAGGGAGGAAGCTCCATTAACGAGACCTCTCTAACACTAATCTATACCTTGGTAGAGTTATTATTATTATTATTAACTGAACTAAAAGACACTCCAAATTATTTTCAATATTGGTGTGTTTAGAAACCTCCGGTTACATCTAATTAAATGTCACCGGATTGAGTTTTTATTTATTTTAATCTTTCACTAATATTAGAGTTAAATTTATTTATTAAATATATTCTTACACAAAATTATAGATATAGTTCAATTGCTCAATATATTGTTGGGTTTGAGATCGCATTAATACACATTTGTTTTATGTATATATTGCATAAGTTCAAAAACAACATAAATTTCTTTTAAAAATCACGCATCTCATCTTCCGACGAGATTTGGAATGCATGAGCAATGTGCTTGAAAATGTCATATTTTCTTACTTGCAATTTTCTCTCAAGTGTGAATAATGATAAAAGTGATGCCCTATTAAAGGTAGGGTCCTATAATCTTATAGAATAAAATAAACATACATTTAAGCAAAAGTCCTAATTTATGTTTGAGAAACAAATTGATTTAAGATCTAAATGAAAGCAAAATGGCTAGTGTGAAAACTCAAATTAATAACTAAAAAACATGAATTCTTACCTTCTACCAATGAATTATAAGTTTTTATATCTAGGTGTTTTAAATGACAATTTTTTTTTTTATGTTTTTTTCAATTTATTGTTTTGATCTTTGAAAATAGTTTTAAATTGATATATTTTTCTTAATTATAGAATGATGTATTTTTTTTTATATATAAATGATTTTTTAATAAATTACTAAGTCATAATATTTGTTTAATAGTGAAACACACTATTATATATTATTTATATGTTTTCAATATAAACACAACTAAAATAAATAATAAGAATAATTTTATCATTTTTCAACAAATCAGATTTTACCATGTTCCCTCTCAAAAATCTCTCTACCAAATTATCTTCCTTAATTTCTCATTATATATAGAGAAATGATACAATAGTGGTAATACGGTGTAAACGTAGCAAATGATTTTAGAAGCTCAGAGTATTAAAACTCATCTAAAAACTTCCGTCGTTCGCTCCCTCAAAATTCTTTCCAATTTCCATCCTCCGTTGTTTGTCCATTCACAATTTAACACTCAACTTCTCTTCGTCAACAATTTTGTCGTTCGCCCCCTCACAATTTCCCGTCTCAATCCTTCGTCGTTTTTGCACCCATTGTTTCTATCCCTTACCTTAGACATTCGCGTTCGGCCGGACAAAACCCGTCATCTACTTGAGTCGATCTCGCCGTTCTCATTGCCCGATCTGAAAGGTAATATTTTATTTTTATTTCTTTAGTCCACACTTTGGGAAATCTTTTTGTGCTAATATATATTTTTTTCCATTTAATGTAGTAGTTCGAGTGATTTTATTTTGAATAAAGTATAATGTTAAAATGATATTGTCGCTAATTATGAGTAGATTGTCTATATTATTAATCTTTATTTGGGGAGTACATAACAATTTGTTCCTATTGTACCTAAAATTACTTTGTTTTTTATGTTGTAGCTTGCTTTGTGAGTTTGTTGGGATTTAATATAATTTTCTTCAATATTTTGAACTCAATGTACTTTGAAAGAAATATGTATGTTGTGAGCTAAATCTTATTTTTGTTTGATTTTGTGTATTATTTAAAGAAGCTTAATTTGTGTTAATGTACTAATTCCATCAATACTCTGGATAATTATATTTGTTCGGACTCAGGACATGATATCTTTGGGTCGGTTTTGTTGTTAATTCACTTTGAACACATCACAACTATATATGGCCAGAGTCAATTATTAACACATAATCCAATGTTAAAATTTCTCGAATCTTGAGCTTTTCTATGACAAGGGTTTCTTGGGGTTACAATTTTCTAGCGACTCTTCTAGGGATTAAATTGTTTAATTCAAAAGCATAAAACTTGGCTATTAAAAAATGTTTTTATTACGTTTTCAAAATAATAGGCACATTTAAAGGGTACATCACCTAGAAAATGCATAGGATTTTATCCTAATAAATGTCTGGACCTATATAGGGTATGTAACCCTAATTACTTTTAGAAACACACAATAGGACTCAGTACTTCTATAAATCTATGTACAAAGATTGTAGTTGACGAACGATAACTTGTTACAAACCGAGCGATGTTGCGAGAGTTTTCCTTAGAATGCATGTGATCGACCCTTCTCTTTGACAATGAACCGTCCAATATGACGTAGGCATTGTGGAGATGAGGGAAAATTTCCGATTGAGTTGATACGGTTTATGTTGGTGTTAACCCCCCTCCACTATCGTTGAGTGATACACTCTAATGATTCATCATAGCACAAAAATCATGGATACTTTGTCCAAGCTAGTTGTTTGACGTCCCAAACAACTAAACCTCGTCACTAAGCCATTATGTGACTACTATACATGTATTATTTGTATGCATCTATAGAAAAATGAACATATGTGAGTATGTCTCCTTCTTCAAAACAAAAGTGTTTTTGTAAATTGTTTTATATGTTGAATCGCAGACAATTTTTATGTTGGACGATGTTGCTTTAATCTATTGGGATCGACAATTTCCATGGAAACGAATGGAATAATAGGATTTACGGACTAAACTTTATCATGAGGTTCATCAATTTCAAAATAAATAAGAACTTCATGACATAAATGCAAAGGAGGTGGAGCCTTGACTCCAACCTTCTTCATGAGAAATAGGTAGATGTGTCCTACAATAGAAAAAATTCACAGCTATCATAATGATTGACAACACAAATATTATGCATCTCAAGTCTTTTGTAGAATCAATGTCTTTAAGAAAGCTGCTGCAACAAGAATTTGGATATACTAAAACAATATCCAAAAACATCTTGAGGTAGGCTACCATTGACTTTCACAAATGGACCAAAATGGAGGTCAAGAATAGAGAAATTCCTCTAACCTTAGGCTCATCAATGATGACATACTACTGGTTCATTTCTGTCTGTCCCCATCGAGTAATAAATCATCCTCTAAAATCTTAGAGGTAACCTAACATCTACGTAGAGGAAACAAAGACCCATTGGGTCTCATCCTAACAAAAACATTAATGAGACTAAATGAATCATTTCTAACCTTCACCATGAAAAAAAGAGGCTCACCTTTAGTGCTATACATCTGAATTCTCAATAAACTTGAGTGCCTCCCACCAACAGTCCTTAGTGACTCCATGGATCCCACTATCCAATATCGAAGTATGAAAAGAGCCATACCTGACCCTCTCATATGGAACACTAATTCTATTAAGGAACTTATCCCATTGTATCCCATCAAGAAAATGGCATGTATGATGGACGACGAACCAATGATTATACTCATGGGTTTAGAATGAGTCACTTCTTACTACACTCACTACCTCTTTAAACAGTTTGGTCGTGACATCATGCCCCTTATACATGAAGCGTTATTGTCATAGATAAGCCAATTGACCATACGTCCTACATCGTCTATCTCAAGATATGGCACAATGTCTAAAAAATGAGAATTCTGAAGGAACAAAGAATTTACCTAACTGATATCATTGAGGAATACGAGTGATCTAGGAAGAATGAAGAAAATGAAAACTCAATCATAGGAACATGCTATAGTATGAATCAAGAACTACAACATTTGTTGTTACTTTCTCCTGTCTAAATCTCTCTAAGAATATAAACAAAAGAGATTCGTGTATAACAAACTACCTACTATTTTCTATAATAAATCATTTGTTTTTATACACAAGATAAAAAGAGATGTTTATTCTCTAGAAATCATTTACATGCATATGCATTGCACTGTATTCAAAATTCAAATGCAAACCCTCATCTTTTACATTCAATTGCAGTTTACGACTGTGAACGGTTGTTATGGCCCCAAAAGGGATATAGTAACTGGATATTTCATACGCAGCAAAATGGTTGAAGAATTCCGATACCTGAAACGATATCAACGACTGAGTTCAAGAAAATGAAGGCAACTCTCTAGTATGTGACGTAACAACTCACGTTGATCACGAGTTCTTTGTATAATCATCATATGCCATTCAAATTCCAAAACATGCCTTCTTTTTCTTATATTCCTACCCACCCTATACCAGTCATATTTAACCCTATTAACCATAATCTTCATGGTCCTTGAACTCAAGAAGAAGTCTCATATTATGAAGACATAAGAAGAATTCGACAGAACCATTGAGACTCAACATGGGACTCACGGAGACGAAGTCAATCTCATGGGTCCATAGGGAAAACCAATCCCGGTGGCTAATCAACCACCCTCTACTAAAAACGAGCGCCAAATGGCCCAAGTTCGAGCTATGTAAGGTGACATGCAAGAACAACTTGATAAAATGACCAAGGGAAAATGTATTGACAAAAATTATGACTGGAAGGACGTCATGAAAATGGCTAAATAATTAGTCATTCCGATAGGTATTAAATTACCTTCCATATTTAAATATGTTGGCAAGAGCGACCCAACCTTCTTTTTCAAGATTTATATGTCTGCAATGACTCCTTTACGATTGGGAGAACCAACGATACTCAATTTCTTTCCCCAATATCTCGACGATGTTGCTCTATGCTGGTATCTCCAACAGAAGGTAGAATATTTGCATACCATTGAGGAACTAACTGTAACATTAATAGAACGTTTCAGCATGCATTTTAATTTGGAACAACCAAAAAAGAGATTTAAAAATATTAAGCAATGAGAAAATGAAAAATTCTTGATTTTCATAGACATGTGGAAAGCCGCAACCGAAGAAATTGACTCTCTCCCAAGTGAAAATGATAAATCGACATATTTCTAGAAAGTATCAATGACCGGTATCCTAAAGGATTCGTGGTTAAGACCTTCCAAAATATGAAGAAACTGTTGAAACATGCAGTAATCTTGATGATGCGATTGAGAAAGAAAGAAATGAGAGAAAACGGTCAAGACATACCAACAGGTAAGTCGATTTTCAAAAAAAGAAAAGACTGAAGTACATCAGGTAGCAAACGTTTGGCAAGAACGCCCCCTTCAAAGTCATGCCCTAGTAAATTTTCACAGGCTAAGGCAAATATGTCAACAATTCTCAAACCAAAGACTCCAAAAGCACCCAGACCACCTAGAGTCTTTAATGATCTGGGTATGCCCTTGAGTCAAGTCATGGAGCTTCTTCAAAAGATAGTCTTGATCAAACCTCCAACCTCGAGAACAAAAAAAACCATTCTTGGGAAAATATGAGGGTGTTTGATGTGACTATCACCAAATGAAGAGACATGCTACTAATAATTATAGTGCCCTCAAACATCTCCTTCAAGACTTGATCGACCAAAATATCATCGCCAAGTTGGAGATAGAAAAAATCATTTGCTAGACCATCAAGTCAACATGATCATAATTGATAAGGTGATGCCACTAGTAAAAAATGTTTAATTGCTTAGAGCTATCTCCGAGAGAATTCTAACGCTCTTGGTGAAATTATTTTCTCTAAGGACTTTGTTCCGCATGCGATGATAATCCGATTATAACCGAGAGCAATTATCTTCACTCAGAACTAGTTCTAATTACCGAAAGCAATTAAAGGTGCCCTTGGCTAAAATTATATATTTACGCCCTAATTTCTTCCTCTTTTCTTTCTCTCTTCTTCCCGACGATTTCCAAGTCTGCTTAAGCTATTCCTCTTTGTTCCATATAAAATTATATAAATTACTTAGTGATTGAATCTAAGCCCCTCATGGAGATGAAAGTGTATGCGAACGTGGGGATGGTTTGTCTAGAGTTGGATTTGATTTCTTGAAGCGGCTATCATTGACCTACAGAGAAAGAGGGAGATAGAGAGAGCTATTGATTTAATCTGAAGGTTAAAGAAAACTAAGAGAGGGAGAAAGAGATTGATTGTTGTCTTATTGCGGTTGCTCCCTAGACCTGAGAGTCTACAGATTGAGGTTAGTCTACTACTTTTGATTGCTAGAATAGGATGAATAAATGATGTAATGTCTTAGATAGTTCTTATTTTTATTCTAATTGTGATTTAACATAATGTTAATATCAACGAAAATAGATTCATCGCCTTCAAACTTCCTCTCAAAAGAAGCACCCAGATCATCTTCTCTATCAGTTTCAACTGTAGCCGATCAGAATAATAGTTCTTCTTCAACGAATGAATCCAGCACTTCAAATGATCTCTTGCATGACTCGGAAATTCAGGTGAAATTACAAAATCAAAATCATACCCACAATTCATGTGAGAAATTTGTCTTGCATTTGTTTGAGTACCGAACTTCTTAACTTGTTGTGTGTTACTGTTATGAAAAAATTGCATTATGTATTTGTTCAAACTTTACTTGCATCTGGAAAATTGAGAACACTATATATTTATGTGCTCTTCGGTTGTTTTTGCATCTATTTGAAATACAGAAGTAATCCTTTGAAAATCACTACATATTTGTTTTACTGAATCTTTCCATTTATAATTTCCAGTATATATCGTATTGCACATTGTATTGGGAGAATTAAACAAGATTTTTTTTTGATTTTCAACTACTTTTTTTGGTTTTATTACTTGAAAGTTCTTATTCATGATTTTAATTGTGCATTGCAAAATAATTTTTTTCTTCAGGTAATGTCTTACTTGGTTATATTTGTTTTAACTAGTATATAGAACTCTTACTTGCATTTGATAAGGTATGAAGGAATGAGATTGACAAATTGCGTGTCCGTGTTGTACAAAACCTAGTCGAATTGATCTTTGATTTGATGAAAATATAAATTGTGATAGTTCAGAATTTTAGATTCTTAAACTTACTAGTATCTATTTAAGAGGTGGACAAATCCTAACCATCTTCTTGACAGAACCTATTAAGGATTTAGATAAATGAAAAGAGATAACCCACATACTTGTTCAAGACTTTGGTATAGGAGAATCTTAATAACTTATTCAATTTTGAGGGCATCTATCTAAGTCGATATGAGTATATAAAAGAGAAAATGTTATGATCACCTTATGACTAAGAGATAACCCACATATTTGTTGTTTACCAATGCTGTTTGTTAGGTGAATTCATTCATTCATGTATTTCTTCTCTCTGATTAGAACCGTCATAATCACAACTTACTTGATTTATTACAATTGAAATATGGCTAGAAGGTCTTCTCCAAACTTCCAAAATGGGCTCTCAATTATTAAAGCTATTTACTTGATATGAGTGCATTTTCTCTCTTTCTCTCTTATTATTTTAGAATTTATTTGATATTATTGCATTTTCTCTGTCTTATTATTTCAGAATGATATGTTATTTCAAACTGACAGATTATTATATCAGACTGGAAGTCAGGTTATTATATAGACTAAAAGGTTATTTCTGTCTTATTATTTCAGATTGGAAGGATATTATATTATAATTGAATAATTAGTCAAAAAGATGTTCCAGTTTCAATTTAATTAGTTTTTCAGATGCAAATTATGCAGGATGCAAAATTAATAGAAAAAGCACAAGTGGAACTTGCCAGTTCCTTGGAGATCGTCTAATCACATGGTTCAGCAAGAAACAGACGACAGTCGCCACGTCTACATCTGAAGCAGTGTATCTTGCAGCTGGAATCAACAACAGCTCAGAGACTATGGGATTGAGGCTGATTAATCTCCAATTTTCTGCGACAACACAAGTGCTATCGCAATCACCTACAATCCAGTTCTGCATTCTCGGACAAAGCATATTGAAATCATGCATCACTTCATCCGAGAACACGTCAATCAGAAGCAGATTCGTCTTGAACATGTTCCTACAGATCAACAAACTGCAGACATCTTCACGAAACCCCTACCGGAAGCAAAGTTTTCTCACTTTAGGAACATGTTAGGTCTTGTTGATCTTGATTGATGTGATTACGTGCATAAATTAAAGGGGAACATATTGTTCAAAACGCAACTGAACAAACGTGAAAGACAGAGGTCTTAATTTGTCCTAAGGATTCAGAGTTTGAGAAACACAACTACTTAGACGAACGTCTACCTTAGCAGTTTCATCTTCATATGAAATTATTGTTTTGGTTATTCTAACTTGCATGGTTAGACGGATACGTCTACTAGACGGATACGTCTAATAGACGTTATACGTTTTTACGTCATGAGCAAGAGGATGCTCACGTCTAACCAGACACGCGTGTCTCACGTGATGTTCTTGCATAATTAGACGGATACGTCTAATAGACTAATTTTCAAAAAGGAGGTGAGAATGTGAAAAGGAGAATAAACGTCTAACTACAGGTGTAATTAGACTCTTCATCTTCTGGCTATTTGGACAGCTGTCCTTTAATTATTTCTGCTCATGTTCATTTTCCCGCCAAAGATCAAATTAGTCATTCCTCAAAAAAATTGAAGACATGTGTCTCTCAATATGCAAGGAATGACTAATATTTCTGACAAATTTTGCTTGTACACTTAGTATTAAACGTTCGGTTTCATGTTTACATTAAATGCTGCGTTTATTGGGAACTGACCTTTGAAATTCTTGACGGTAGGAGTAATCATTAGTTATTTTCTGCATGAGTAAACCTTGATATTTATAGGGTTACTCACTCTAAACGATAGAAGATCTTAGAAATCAATCTCTCTCTTTAGAACTCGAATCGTTCAAACCCTTGTTCATCAAATCAAAATGTCGTCCTTCTGTCCAAAATTGATTCAAGTGGATTTTCAATCCGTATCCACTTTCCAATCTCCGGGAATGCATAGGATGTTTGAGTCTCTTAAAGCATCCGGGCTTAGGAAGTTTCTTTCTCCTCATGAACTCTATCACGAACAGTTAGTCAACGAATTTTTCGAAACCGCTGGCTTCTATTAGGATAAAGTTATTGCTGGGGCCGTGATGGGCCAAATGATGTGCATCACCGAAGAGTCCTTCGGTACGTTTTTCCAACTTCCAAAAGTAGGTATCGATGAGTTCTCAACCACTCCTCCTGATCTAATGTTCAAAAAGTATGTTTACATTCATGGATAAAGTTATTGCTGGGGCCGTGATGGGCCAGATGAAAGTCTTTTCCGATTCCCCTCAAGTAGACATTCATGGAAAGAAAAACCTCCTGAAGGTTGAATATGATCTTTTAAGCGATATCGTATCGAAATCCCTTCTTTCTAAGGAGTCCTCTTACAAGTATTGTACAAAGGTCTTTCGGATAATGGTGGCTATCACCAGGGGTGTTCCTATCAACTAGACAAGCTTCCTCTTCGGAAACCTTGTCAGAATGGTTGTTGCTCGGAAGAAGATTTTTGGCTTTGATGGTCCTCTAAGCTCTCTTCTTTGTTTACTTCTGAATGAACCCGGTAAGAGTTTTTTCCTTCCTTCTAAAATTTTGAATTTCCAGAAGGCTGTTGATTATGTTCAAAGGGTGGAGACGCTCAAGTCCAAGAAAAGGAAAAGAGAAGACTCCAACTCCCCTCTAACCGTAGTCTTAGAGATCTCTTAGGTTGAAGTCTATCATTTCCAAAGTAAAGTCTAGGAAGAAGAAAAAGAAGAATAGAATTTAATTTTCTTTATGGAAGTTCTTTTGAATATTTTGATGATGGTTTTGGGGTAAACTTATTTTGGTTAGATTGAACAATGTTTTGTGTGTTTCTTTTGAAAACACTCATATGTGATTGATTTGGATATTTTTGAATGTTTTACTTGCATGCAAACAATTCTGTTTATTTATATGATGAATGCATATTTTGGTATGTGTATGCAGGTTTCCAATTTCTTCATCAAAAAAGGGGAAATTTTTGGGTCAAATTATTTTGACTAAGTGTTGAAATAATTTAACCACTGAGATTTTGATGATGAAATGACTTATGAGTTTTAATGCAGGTGTATTGAAGTCATATTTCATAAGACTTGGCTCTAATGAGGGTCATTAGACCGATTTTGGCATTAGATGCATAGAATTAGACGTACAATCTAACTCATCGGAGTTAGACGTGTAGTCTAATGAATGCATAGAATTAGACGTACAGTCTAACTCATCGGAGTTAGACGTGTAGTCTAATGAATGCATAAAATTAGACGTACAGTCTAACTCATCGGAGTTAGATGTGTAGTCTAATGAATGCATATAATTAGACGTACAGTCTAACTCATCGGAGTTAGACGTGTAGTCTAATGAATGCATAGAATTAGACGTACAGTCTAACTCACCGGAGTTAGACGTGTAGTCTAATAGACTTGTAATTAGACGGATGGTCTAATAGATATTCGGAATTAGACGTACAGTCTAACTCATCGGAGTTAGACGTGTAGTCTAATATATTTGCATTTAGACGGATAGTCTAATATGTGCGGAATTAGACTTGCAGTCTAACTTAGTGGAGTTAGACGTGCAGTCTAATAGATTGTGAAAGTTAGACGTAAATCTAACTCCTTCAGACAAGTCTGAGGTAGAACCAGAATTATACGTGCAATCTAACTCAGTGGAGTTAGACGTGCAGTCTAATGTTTATTGGATAATTAGACGTATAGTCTAATTAGTGAAAGTTAGATGTGCGTCTAACTCCTTCAGACAAGTCTGAGGTAGAACTGGAATTAGACGTGCAGTCTAACTCAGTGGAGTTAGACGTGCAGTCTAATAGTTATTGGATAATTAGACGTATAGTCTAATTAGTGAAAGTTAGACGTGTGTCTAACTCCTTCAGACAAGTTTGAGGTAGAACCAAAATTAGACGTGTAGTCTAACTCAATGGAGTTAGACGTACAGTTTAATGGTTATTGTAATTAGACGCGAGTCTAATTCTATTATACCAGGCGGTCTAATAGACGTTACTATTAGAAGAAGATGTTTGCTTTCATTAGACTGATTTTATAATCCGACTGACTGAAATACGTCTAATGCTCAGCTTAAGCAGTATGCTTAAAGCTAGCATTTCACCTACCCACGTGCTATAGCTGTACCCTACTCCTGCTCCACTCTCTAGTGAAGATTAGTACAACAGCTATAGGCAACCAACCAAGGAATTCCACGTAAGAGAATTTTCCTCATATTACTTGTTTTGCAGGTACATACCTGATGGAATATTCGGCGCACTACTAGTGATGTACGACCACGATCCTTGTGCTCAGAACCTGCTGTGTACAATGGAGGCTTTCCAATGGAAGAGTGTCACGCATCATTCTAAAAGATTCGACCGTTAGTTCCTACTCAGTATTTAACAAATCTAAAGGACAACGGACAATCTGCCTCACACAACAAACAAGCAATCGGATTTTACAGAGAGAAAAACTGTTCTATCTTCTTGCTTATTGAATTCAAGCCTTTGAACATTCATACTTTAAAGCTGCTTTCTGATTGTACTGTGTGTGAATCAAGAGAGAGCTAGAATCAAAACACCTTTAGCTGAGTGATATTCTTCATCTTGTAATTGAACAGAGAGTGTTCTGTTCAATAGTGAGCTAAGTGTGTGTAAACTGTATTTGATTCGAATCATATTATAGTGAATCCTTCCGGTGGTTGGAAGAAGGGGCGACGTAGGAGAGTTTCTCTGAACATCCATAAACAAACTGCTGCGTTCTTTCATTTCTGTCATCTTTTCATATTTCATCTTGTGCTTCAAACCCAAGTAAACAATTCCGCCTTGAATCCGTTTCAAGTGTTTACAAGTGTTTGCAAAGAATAGAAAGCGAATTAAATCCCTAACAGGATTTCTTTCAAACCGTTTTTCATAAGCCTTCATCCTTAGCCAGACCCCCGTCTCTATCGATAAAGCCGATCATATCAGTTCAGTTCGAGGAATTCAACAATGATATTATGAAGAGGGTTTCGACGTTTTCTTATTGGGCTGTATTTGTAAAAGAATGAGCTTGGATGAAAGGAATGGAAGATAAGGAACATGAAGAAGAGATAATGGAATTAAGGGAGAAGTTGAAGGAAATAGAGAAGGTTTTGAATGAGAAGGAAGAAGAGATTGCTTTGATTGGGGAGGAGAAGAAAGAGTCTATTAGAAAATTATGTGTTTGGATTGATTATCATCGAAACAATAGAAGGATTTGCTTGAACGAAATTGTCTCAAGAAATCGTCGAAACCTTAGGATTTTGCGAATTAGGAAGACCTCAAGTATGCTGTCGAATTATTGCAGGGGATGAACGAGAGGCGCTTCTATTTCAAAACAGATAATTCGTAAAACATTATAAAATTCTTGGATTTTGAATTAAGAAAATTAATAATGTTCAAGATTTGGTTAATCTAAACTATATTAGCAACATCCAATAAACTTATAAAATATGAATAAAATGTATTATTTATAATTATATTAATAAAATTAGAATGGCGTAGCAGAAGC
This sequence comes from Impatiens glandulifera, assembly GCF_907164915.1. Taxonomy (NCBI): domain Eukaryota; kingdom Viridiplantae; phylum Streptophyta; class Magnoliopsida; order Ericales; family Balsaminaceae; genus Impatiens; species Impatiens glandulifera. The sequence goes on from NC_061864.1 coordinate 44,776,674, forward strand.
ATGGTGGGCCCATAACCCACATGTCACAGATCAAAAACTGACTCTTATATATATATATATATATATATTTCATTTTATTGTTTTGTTTAGTTAATCAATTATATTTAGTTTCGAATGTTTTTAATCAAGGTAAGTAAGATACAATCATACAAATGTTATGAAAAATATTTATTGTTTATATTTGTTGATTATAGTACGTTTCTATAAAGTATTTGTCATACAAATATTATGAAACATATTTCTTGTTTATAGTATGTTCCTACAAAGTATGTTATTAGACAAATTGGTATTGAAAACTAAGTTGAGAAGGTGTAGATTTGTAAGTATTATAAAAATTTTGAATTTTGAAGATAGAAATTTAATATTCTTAATGATTTATTAAATATTTTTCATTTAATCAATTTTATACACCTCTAATGAGTGATGAGAAAGATCTTGAAAAACGATTGACTTACAAAATGTATTCTATTTGAAAGGTTATATGATATATCTGGCATTCTTTGCCCATAAGAAATTATTAATATAAAGAGTGAAATATTTCATAATTTAAAATGTTATATATTTTAAGTATAAATAAAAGTATTTTGTTATTTTAGTTTATATTTTTGAATGATATGATTATATAAATAATTGACAAAGATAACCGATAATTTGAATTAAATTTAAGACTTGGCCTGAAATCTGTTTATTTTCAAAAAAAAAATGTTTTGAAGTATTGAATGAGTTATTTGGGTAAAAAGTTATCAAATTATTGTTTGATTTAAAAAAATACAAATCTCATTCACATTAATTATATATATATATATATATATATATATATATATATATATATATATATATATATATATATATATATATTATTGAATGAGTTATTTGGGTAAAAACCTAGTTGGATAGTTATTTAATAAAAAAACAAATCTCATTCACATTATATATATATATATATTTATTCTCAATTCATATATAATCAAGGGCGGACAAATTTCTCGGTGCTAAATTAGTTATACTTATAGTATATTTTTTTCCAATTAAATGAATGTATTTATTAATTAAATTTTATAATGATAATATAAATTAAGAAAAATACATTAATAAACACAATTACAAAGTTATTCTTGTTGACGAGTCCGTACAAAAGAAGAAAATTTTATTCTATGAGACTCCATTTGTTAAAACTATTGCAATATTTGTTCATTTCAAATTGTTGAAAAAATATAATTTTCAATATAAACTGTTAGGATCGGATACAACAATAGTAAGGAGTTGAATATTGTTGTGCTGATTATCACTTTCAATTTAATTTTAATCTTGTTAGAGATGAAAATATGTTTCTATTCTTCACAAATCTTCGTAAGCTCTTGAACGGATTAAATTGCGGAAATGCTTGCTCGATTTGAAGCGACAGATAAACGATTGGAAGATGCAAAAATAAAATAACACAAGGAGTTTTATGGATGTTTGATATAAAACTCCTACGTCACCCATTCTTTTGTTTCCAAAAGGTTTTTCACTATAAGACTTTGATTCGTATAACAACTACACAAATCCAGTTAGAAGCAAAGGACTTAACAACTGCCTGTTTCTGAACTCCAAGCTATCACTTTGTTGAACAGATAAAATCCTCAACTTATAATACTGATAATACACTCAGGTAGAACAGTAAACAATAGCCTAACTTAAATTAGTAAATTATAGAATGATTTTAGAGAGAGATTAATCAAAGAGCTTAGCAATGTGTAAATGCGTAAGTGTTCATAAAAGAGCTTAAAGATCAAGAAATTCACCGTTGTACTTTGATCACCTTTTATATTGAAGTGTACCCATGGTCGAACCTTTCTCTTGGATACGTGTCAGCTTTTCGTTAGATGTACGCTAGGTGTACAGAAAAGTACATAAGAATATATCTTTTAGATCGTGGCATACTGGATTATACTGTGGAATATTTAGTAGAACGTGGAAGTTAAGCCTATAAAGAAGACTTGGCAGAAGATTGATAATGAACGCTGATGTTGCCTATGCTGATGAGCCATACAGATAAACGGACGCTTATTCAGACGACTACTGAAGCAAGGCGTCTTCTCGCGCTTCTTTAGAGCAAAGCATCAGTTGAAGTGAGATGATTGCTCGTGCACTTCTTCAGACTAGAGAGTCTATTAAAATGAGACGTTTGATCGCGGCTTCTTCAGACCAGAGTGTCTATTGAAGTGATATGTCTGCTTGTGCACTTTAGACTAACACGTCAGTTGAAGAAAGACGTCTTCTTGCTCTTCTTCAAACTAAGTCGTCTGTTGAAGCAATACGTCTTCTCACGCTTCTTCAGACTAGAGCGTCTGTTGAAGTGAGACATCTGCTCGCGCACTTCTTCAGACCATAGCGTCTATTGAAGTGAGATATCTTCTCGCGCTTCTTCAGGCTAACACGTCTAATGAAGCAAGACGTCTTCTTGCTCTTCTTCAGACTAACGCGTCTGTTTAAGCAAGACTTCTTCTCGTGCTTCTTCAGACTAACACGTCTGTTGAAGAAAGACGTCTTCCCGTGCTTCTTCAGACGTACCTGCGCATAGACAATTTACACAACTTAGTTTTGTTCACGAACACATCATTAAAACTATGTCGTATTGATTAAACTTATTCACCTAAGTTCATTTTAATTAATTAAATCGTTTTTTCATTTTCGACTTAATTAATTATTTCTCTCTTAATTAATTTTACCTTTTTTAAATTAACCTAATCTAACAATTTCCCTATTTTTGATGATGTTAAACCTAAGTTAAAATTAGGCAATTAAATGTAAATAAGACATTTGTATAAATATGAAATTCCTAAGATATACAAGGTTTGAGATTCCCCCTTTTAATTCTTGAAGCTTCAGCCTTTATTCTGATTGACTTCGCCTTCGTAGAAGAGAATATTTTGCCATCGACTTTTTCTTCCTCGACCTCCACCACATTCTGCACCTCGGCCACCTCCTCGGCTTGACTTCCTCCTGGAACGAGTTTCTAGACCACAAGTTTCCCCTCGATTTCTCCTTTCCCCCTTTATAACATTATCAACAACGAGGTCCGCAACTTTAACAGCTTCAACAATAATATCTTCTTCAACTTGGAAGCGTTTAACGACTATGTCAGCATCTTCGACTTTCTTAGTTTCTGCTATCTTGAGAGATTTAGATATTTAGAGCAGCAGATGGTCGAACATACCCATTGTTGACCTTATCTCATTATGGAGGACAAAGTTGTTCTTGAGAAGAGTGGTCTTCATTCTAGTCAACTGATTTATGATCATCGATACTTCACATGAAGTTTTCAATAACTCTTTGTTTTTATTTCCTTGAGCCATGGCTACATCAACAATATCATTTGCGTTGAAAAGGTCATCTCTTCCAGAATCTTCAACTTATTGAATATTAAATTGATGATCTGCTGCATAGGCGTAAGAGCTTCCATAATGAAGATCCAGAGATCGATGGTTCTTCGAGAGGACACCTTAGAGGATTTATGGGCCAAAGAGACAATGTGGGAGCCAGCTGGGACAGAGCGAAGAGGGGAGGGATGAAAGATTACTTGAATGGAAGACAACTTTGATTTTTATCTGGAGATGAGGCTCGAGGCACATTAATCATAGCTCGAGACTCAATGTTTGCTCCTCAATCTTGTTGCACAGATCCCTGATAATTCCCGACACCTCTTCAGAACTAAGTGTTTTGTTAGAGAGGGATTTCTTGGATGAAGGAGAAGAATGTTTAGATTTAAAGGATGATCGCCTCTCTCCAGACATCTCCTTGTCTGATGACATTGGTTGAATATAAGTGGCCTTCTTAGAGACAGGAGCTGAGAGCTGCTTAGCAGTCGTGGAAGGCTCCTTCTCAACAGATGACTTCTACTCAAACGGGGTGACATGCTCCGGAGATAAAGAGGGCTCCTTTTATTAAACAGAGGGATTGAGATTCTCCGTATCTTTTAAGACCAGCTCCTCAGCAACGGAGGTGAGTTACTGCTGGTCAGCAGTTTGAGACAACTGTTTCTCAGTAGAAAAAAGTTTCTACTGCTCTTCAGATGTAGGGAGCTGTTGCTGCTCAGCAGTGATAGGAAGCTACTGCTCAGTAGTGTGAAGAGCCGCATGCTTTTCAACTAAAATGGTCTGCTACTACTCAGTAGTGAAAGATCTAGAAAATGAATTTCCTCAACCGATTGAGTAGGAGGAGGCTGCAATTTCTCAAAGAATGTTAGCTCCTCTTCAGCATACGAGCAATTTTGCTCGGCATTGGATGCTTCCTTACGAAATTCTTAAATCTTGGATGACTCCATGTCATGAATAAAACACAGAGCTATTGAGATGTTTGAGTCCATGATTAATTGAAGACGTCTGTTAACTTTGCCGTCCACCTCAGTCGTTCCCTCCAATGGGTTGAAATTGGCCTCCCATTCGTGAAGAATCGAGAACAAGGCATGCCCTTGGGCGACTGCAAGAACGAGCTCTCTTCTGTTTAAAGCTTCATGAAGAGCCTTGGTGTGGGTCCAAATGAGGACCGATTTCTAACTTGAGCAATGCCTTCCACTACTTACTCAGATTAACACCTTGAATAACTTCATTGAACTTCGTATGGAGTCTTATACTGCTCCATCTGTCAAAAGCTTTTATTCTCTTAAAGGTAGTGGACTCAACCTCCTCCATGATGAGATAAAGAGATTGCTCCACCTCCGAGATAGATTCGGGAATATCAATCAAGGGTCCTTTACCTTTACCTACAACTTCAATAGGCTTGGCAGCAGGACAGGTTCCTTAAAGATGATACACTATGCAGCTTGAACTTCTTTTAAAATTTTTTCTAGAGAAAAGCCGGAGAAGGGAACTGCTACCTTCAAAGCAATAGCTTTAGGTTGAGGGCAATTGTCGGTTCTGTAGTAGGAGTCTGAACAGCTGATATCTCGGCTACTGGACCGGCTGGCTCCTTAGAAAGCTCTCTAGTAGGATCCTCTACAGTTTTATCAACAATAATAAGACCAACTGACTCAACAACTGGTGATTTAGTTTGTTCCTCGATAGTAGGAACAACAGGCACTACGGTCAGAGAAGGAATATGTGGTACATTAGAAGATGCTTCTGCTGCAGGAATATTAGCAGTCTGGCCAGCAGGCTCGGCAGACACTGGTTTCTTAGTTTGATTCACAACAGACACCTCAGTAGGCACTACGGCCAGAGGCAAAACATGGGCTACCAAGGGAGACAACTCTTTAGTAGAGTAATCCTCCAGTCTAGCCTTCTTCGCTACGGAGGTAACCTTAGCGTTTTCTCCGACAAAAGCCTACTTTTGGCTTGTGGTACTTGCAGTCGACTCCTGCACCCGCACCTTTCTCCTATTTGTAGGGGTTTTACGACTAAAGGTCGTAGGACGCTTATATTGAGTGATCGACTAACCACTCGACTGTGGGACTGATGAGGTGGACTTGGCTTCTTTAACCACCTTCATCTGTATGATGTAATTCCCAATAGTACTATAGTTCCTTATCCTGCTCACATTGATTTTGGCACATTTTCATAAGGGAACTTACAGGTTCTCAAGAACTCTACTGAGTTGGACTGAGAAGCCCACACTCTACTTCTTCGGCATAGACACCATCAAGCATAGAGTGGAGAACAAGACATATGACCAGTTGATAGCTATCCCCTTTGATATGGTCACCATAATCTCAATTCTCTCCTGGGTGTGGGCGACGAACGACCCTACTCTCCCCTAAAGAGACTTGACGAAAATATCATTAAGAAGACAATACTTAGACTTAAAATACTTCTTCTTCCCGTGAAATGCGACGGGACAAGAAATGTCTGAAAAGAAGATCTCACGTGTATTGTAAGAATTCACGCGTATTAAAATAACTCACGCGTATTGCTTCTCTATAATATTTTCACACATTTGAACCAGCTATAACAAACTATGATATCAAACATTGATTTTGTATCGAATGGTCCGTTGGGAGCTGATTCAAATGTGTAAAATTTTTATAGATCATAAAAATAAGAATATATTGATTCAATAATTTTAAAACTTTGCCTCTCTATAAGACTTTTACACATCTTTACCAGCTACAACAAACCTTGATATCAAGATTTCGTCTCGAATAGTTTGTTAGGAGCTGGTCCAGATGTGTAGAAATCTTATAGATATTTCATTGTGAACCTCTATGATCAAAGTTTGCCTTCATATATAGAAGTGTAAAGGACATAGAAAGAAGTGTTTCAACAATATGAATATACTGTTTCAATAATTACAACAACTCACGCATATTAAAACAACACACATGGATTACAACAACTCACGCGTATGACAACAACTTAAAAGACTATCACATACAAGAATAATAATTCATAGGTCTATAATTTGGTTGAACAATCTGACTTCTCACTTTTGTCTAAAAAATTCATGTTATCTGACACCACGTCTTCTAGACCATGTTTAGTAGTTAGGTACTCTATATACATTAATACAAATACACCACAGTCCCCAATTGATTTTATTTTTGGTACTTCTGGATGTGGGAATATATGAAATGTGAAACTGTCCTTGTCATCTTAAGATAGTTGGCAATTTCCACTTCAGACATTGCTTGTTTAAGAAAGTACGAAAAAATTTCACATAGGGGTTGCATGAATTGTGCAAATTTTACGCACATGAAAATTGATTGATCACAATCGTACACGTCAATTCACCATTCTCTAAGTCGCACCACACAATACCCAGTACATAAAATCGAGGTTAATTTGGACATAAATATCATCAACCGTACTCCACATCATCATATGTCTTTCCTCTGCACCCAATAGTACTCCAAAAAGTTTGTATTAAAAGAAAAGTCTTTTGGATCATCAGAAAACTTTTGATAGTGTGCTGAAAATATAGTAGTTAGATGAACATCCGTGATTGTGATATTCTTAGTGTGAGTCTTAAGGTAAGTGTGTGCTCTTTTTTTTAGTATAAAACATGCAACATTGAAATTCTGCACAATACGCGTGAATTATATAATAAGCATGATTCCACAATACGTGTGAATTATAAAAAAAAACATGAATGCTCTATAATGAAGAATAACTCATCAGTGAGCCACTTAGTTTTCCTTAGCATTGTATTAAAGAATCTATAGCCTATAGAGCTAGTATTGACATCCACCATTTTAAATTCATTTTTTTCCTCATCAAATTCGTCAACTTTTTCAGCTGTTTTGTATGAATTTTTACCTAAGGATCAACCTTGATGGAATCTTTGACCCACATTTTTTTAGAAGGGTTGGTGTAGGGAGGAATTAGTCTCGACCACAACTTCTTTCACTTATATTACACTGTAGTATCCTTAACTTCCACCACATCCTCATCCACCTTCTTCTTGTCCTTCTTCTCTAAATCCTTCTTCTTGTCATCCCTATCCTCCACCTAGTATGGCTTCTTCTTGTCCACCTTCTCTACAAACACATTCTCCTCCTCTTTGTCTACCTTCTTTTCCACCTTCTCTACAAACATATCCTACTTATATTCTTTGGCTTCCTTCTTCCCCACCTTCTTATGCACCTTCTTCTTCTTCTCCATCTTCTTCAAAAACACATCCTCCTACTCCTTGTCTTCCTTCTTCTTCATCTTATTTTGCACCTTCTTCTTCTCCACCTCTTCTTGTCCAAAAACACATCACCATCCTTTACCACCACATCCTCCACCTTCTTCACATCATCCACCTTTTCCACCAACATAACCTCAATCTTGTCATGCACATTGGAAAAAAATAGATAAAATGCGTAAACCAATATAAAAAGCGTGAATTGTACATACCTCATCCATCTTTAGATCCTCATGCTTCAGCACCACATCCTTCTCATTCACCACATCTTCCACCACCTTCTCATTCACCTTCTACACATCCTCCACCTTCTCTACCAACAAATCCTCAATCTTGTCCTACACATTGGGAAAATTTATACAAAATGCATAAACTAATACAAAATAAGTGAATTGTACATATCTCATCCTTCTCAAGATCCTCATCCTCCACCTTCTCATTCACCTTCTTCACATCCTTCACCTTCTCCACCAATAGATCCTCAATCTTGTCATGCACATTGGAAAAAATTAGACAAAATTTGTAAACCTATACAAAAATTGTGAATGTAAATTGTACATATATCATCCTTCTCCACAAACAGATCCACATCCTTGTCTTCATTAATATTCTCATTCAACACATCTTCCTCAACCTTCTCCGCATCATCAATCTTTTTCACTAGATCGTCAATCAACACATTCACCTTCTCCTAATCTTCTTCATTCACCAGATCCTCATCCTTCTCCTCCAACACATTCATCTTCTCCAAATCTTCCTCATTCACCAAATCCTCATCCTTCTCCTCCAACAAATTCATTTTCTCCACATCTTCCTCATTCACCAGATCCTCATCCTTCTCCTCCAACACATTCAATTTCTCCACACCTTCCTCATTCACCAGATCCTCATCCTTCTCCTCCAACACATTCACCTTCTCTGAATCATCCTCATTCACCATTTCTTCATCCTTCTCCTCTAACACATTCACTTTCTCCACATCTTCTTTCTTCACTAGATCCACATCCTTCTCCTCAAACACATTCACCTTCTCCACATCTTCCTTATTCACCAGATCCTCATCTTTCTGCTCCAATAGATCTTCATCCTTGTCTTCCTCATTCACCTTCTCCACATCCACATCCTTGTCTTCCTCAATCTTCTCTTTTCTTCCTCATCCTTCTACACCACCACATCCAAGATCTCCACTACCTTTTTCTTATCATTCTTCTTCTTCTTTTACACCTTAACATTCTTCTTCTTCTCCACCAACACATCCAAATCTTCCTCCTTAATGTTATCCCGCATATTGGAAAAAATTAGACAAAAAGCTTGAACCTATATATAAAGTATGAATGTGAATTGTACAGACCTCATCCTTGTCTTCCTCCTCCACCTCAACACTCTCCTCCTTCTTCTCCTTCAAACTTCCCTGCTCTATTCATCCTCTAGTGTGTCTGACATTATGCCAAATTGTTCTTATAGTTGTTTCAACATATCTTTTCAAGATTTGAGATTTATTTCAGTTTTTAGTTCATTTACCTCCTTCGTCATTTAATCCAATCTACATCCATCATGGGAAACTGTTGATGTTGGATTCATTTGAGGGCCATCATATTAGAGAGTTGTCGATGTTGGAGTCATTTGAGATCCATCATTATCTTCTTTAATCCTGGTGGTGCTCTCGACATAATGAGAGGTGCTAGGGTTGGCGGTAGGGATGTGGGTTCTTCTCCTCGTGGAAGGTTTGGAAAGAACAAAATGAGAGGTGTTGGGGTGAGTAATTTGTCTTCTCTTCCTCATGGCAGGTTTAGGAGGAACTACATCTTTAATCTTTTCATGTTTCCTCTTTTTGGAATCAATTTCAAATAATAAATCATACAAATTACCTCCCATTTCTTCAAACTCCTCTCCACCATACAAGATCTTATCATCTTCATACACTTCCATCTTTTTGATAACATTGCCTTGTTGGGTAGTGTGAAGATAAGAGTCGGTTCTCTTCCTACTAGATTTATACTCTATTATCCTTGGGCAGACAGGCTCATGCGCTTGCAGCATCCTCTAGGAAATTTTGGGGACAAACTTTTTCATAACCTCATAGGTCCACACTTGGAAGGATAGTGCGAACCTAAATATGGTAAAAGAAAATTCGACTTTCTTGTCTTCCTTCTTGCCCATGGCTTTCTTCTTGTCCAGATATACCGACCTGAAGTGTTCCAGGTCCTTGTTCAAACCCTTTAGGGTTGCTATGAAAAACTTTCTCCATATAATTTGGAGGAAAGTGTTAATGTCCTCGATCATGCGGAGGAGTTTGATATTTATTATCGTCCTTGAGTAAAGGGAGAAAAGCTAATGGAAAATTAGGAATACCAACCCCAACTTCCATGCATCTTTCTTATCAAAATAGAATACAAATCTTGAGTGAAGGTCTCCTGTTCTAAAAATCATATTACAATCATATTACTTCCAACCATTAACAACTTAATTGAAAATGGTTTCTACGGTAGAGGATCTCCCAAATTTGAGGAATGTGACCAAGGCAAACTCCTTCATCCCTAAAACACATCTCCTCTCCATTCACGAGGAACTACATCTTTTTAGAATTTGAGTTGTTATTCTTTAGGAGCATTTGATGGATTATCATTCCTGAGAACCGTAGTACAGGGCTCCTTTGAATAAAAATCAGAATTAATTTGGATCTACCATTTCTATTAGATCCATTGCATCAAACTTGGTAGCAATGCTTGACAGACTGGATTTCTATGATACCCCTAGAAGCAAACTTAAGAATTATGATTGACTACATCTACAAAAAAACAAACAACATTGAAACATTGAAGTAAGCATATCAACTCAAGTAAAACAAGATTAAACAATACGTGGATATTGGATAAACCATAACCAACTCAAGTAATCAACATCAGACAATACGCGGATATTTCAATATACACATATGTACAATGCTCGTGACGTAGCAATATGCGGATATAATATAAACCCTAAACCATGCATGTATGCAAAATAAGACCATTACAATACACTGATGTATTACGCGTGAGTGATGAACATTGAATAAGCAACATCAGAATATACACACATAAACCCTAAAAGCTAAAAAAACACTAAAAATTAAGGATTATCCATCAATATATACATACATTGGAGTATTACACATAAACGCTAGAATAATAAGGACATTAAAGATAAACCCTAAACTCTAAACTCACATGAATATAGGAATGATGAGACAGATAAATAATGATGAGAGTTGAGCGATGATGATGTTGAACTGATGTTGAACGAAGTTGAACTGATGTTGAAGGAAGTTGGAGAGTAGAGTCGTGGGTTGGAGATAGAAAGTCGTGAGTTGAAATGTTTTTTTAATAAGGGTAAATTAAGCTTTATATACTACGAAATACGCGTTTTATATTATACGCATATTATGTAAAATGCGTATAATAAAATACGCCTATTACATAATTCGCGTATAATATAAAATGTGCATGCTGAAATACACATGTTACATAATGCGTGTATTATGTAATATGTGTATTTTATTATGTGTGTTTTACATCATACGTGCATTATGTAAAATGTGGTAATGAGTGGTAATGGGGCATCTCAGGGAGCAAGACGGACACTTCGTAGGCCGAAAGTGTCTATTTTGCAATGTTTATCAAGAGTGGTCATTTTTCTAATTTGACCCATTATCAAGGTCATTTCGTCAAATTTCAAAACACGCATAGAATAAGTTATTTGGGGGTAAAAGGCTAGTTTCATAGTTATTTAATTTTTCAAAACACAAATCTTAATCACATCATATATATATATACTTTAATTTAAAGTTCCATATTGTCCAAAACGCCAAATAAGTGACCAAACATGAGTTATCAGGAACACAAAATTAAAGTACCATTTTATAAAAGGGCCTAGAAATTTATATCCAACCTTTGTGTCCATTCAAAATTCTAAGATAGGCCATAATTATTTATTAATTACTTTTTTTTAGGTAGGGTAGTTAGCCGACATGATCAACACATAATGGGATTAGCCTATTAGGTTAAACATGAAAATATAAAATGAATAAGTAAAAGAAATAGAAATGTACCCGTAACCAAAGACTGAATTGATCGAACACAACGTAGTTCACACTTTTATTGATCATACTTGAATTATATTACAGGAGAGTGAGAGTGAGAGTGATAGAAAAAGAGAGTACAATAGAGACTAGAGGGGTCGTTTTCGCCTCCCCTACCAAATGAAAATGAACAACTATTTAAAGGAAACTATTTTAAAAAAGTTAAAAGATGAACAATGTTTCATGGGATTCCTGGGATAAGCTTTTCCGCATATTCCGAATCTTGTCATTGTCTTCCGCATGTTGTAGATCTTGTTTCCCATTTAAATTATTATTTCCCTGGATGATGATCCAACTTCTTTCTTTGATATTTTTTCAATCAAAGTATCTTTGAATGCTTCAATAATGTCTTCTATTCCGACATCACTTTGAGCATCTTGTAGGTTATCAGATGCCATGGTTGAATCTAATTTGTTTGATTTATTATCATATTCAAATTTAGACATGAAAGACTTTTTCATTTCTTCAATATATGTAGATATCATCTGCTCTCTTGTCAAGTTTTCTGACCTCATTCTGAACTTTTTGAGATATAATCAAATAGAGACGGAGCTTTAACTAATTATTGTTTTTCTTCATAGAGGCTTATTTTTTGGTGTATGAGGTCCATTATCTCCTTCCTGAATCGCTCATTCGTTTCCGAGTCTATTCTCATCATCTTATCCCAAAATTTATAATGAGATGATCTGTACAAACAGGGAATACCTGTTTTGGTATAACCAAATCTGGGTACACATTTCTAAATCCATGGAATGTAGAATTCTGTAAAGAAGAAAAATGAAGCTATTCCTTCAATATATAAATTTGCGTCTTGTTTCTTCTAAACCTGGGGGAGATATCGCTCCATTTATCGAAGAAGACTTTAATTTCTTCTGGAAAACCTTTGGACTAGGACCAAAACAATAAAACCAGTTTATGAACCAGTGGGGAATATCTCCTCTATAAACATTTGTGCTTACCATGATGAACCCGGAATGTTTATATTTATTATTCTTATAATTTAGTGCCTTAGTGAAGGCATCCCAGTAATCCCAATAATTGAATTTAATTGCCCTTATTTTATTAAACGACAATTCTCTTTATTTCATTGAGAATATTCCCTAGTCTTCTAAGGATATTGCCTTTTTTTTTTATCATTTTACTGAAATTATAAATTTCTTTATTTGCGCTAAAGAAATGTGATATTTCACATGATCCACTTTGAATAAGTATTTGTTCGTAAAACATTCAGGACTTATAAGTCATTGATTGTATGGATATATTATCCAAATACCTCTGCATTATTCTCCATGGCTCAATTTTTCAACTGAGGTTTTTTTCTTATAAAAGAAATATAATTTCTCTATATTCATTTCTAATAAATACAATATTACTGGATTTTATTTCATCATCTCCCAGTATTTTGGCGTATGTGGGATGGTCTCTTTGGCTCTCAGGATTTTGAGAGAGATCCATTACTTTTAGCTTCTTTTTCCATATTGAGATATAATCTCTGAAGTTCTACCTCGGCCTTTACCTCTGAGAGAGTAGGGTCCCCTTCCTCAATTAGAGAAATGTTCAAAACCCTTGCGCTCATTCCTATAAATTTAATAATTCATGGGTCAAGAAATCAAGATGATTATTATTTATCCCTTTTTTATATGCTATTTCTAAATCAAATGGGACTAAATGAGCTTACCATCTGGCAAACATTTGTTTTGATACATCATGTTTAAATTCTTTTTGAAACATAAATTTAGCTGTATTGCATTCTATTAGTATAATAAAATTTTGATTATATAGATCGTCTTAAAATTTTAAAACACATTTTACTATGGCGAGTATTTCTTTGGCGATTGTTGCATAAATTTTTTGGGATTCATTCCATTTTCCTGAATGGAATTTGACAAGATAGACTTATTTTGTTTCTTGATTTATTTAAGTCAATATTCCTCTGAATCCTATATCAGAAGCATCAATATCAATTATCTTTTCCCAATTTGGATTACTTATCATTAAACAATGAAATACTCTTACTTTATTTTTAATTCTTTTAATTACATCTGTATGGTGATTTGACCATGGTATTGAGATTTTCTTCATCTTATCATATAAGATTGTTGTATCTTCGGTTAAAATCTTATAATAGGGAGTCACATAATTGAGTCTGCCAAAGAATCTTTGTAAACGTGTTTTATTAGTAATTATATTTGGTATTTTTTTTCTGAAAATTCTATATTTCTATTAATAGGAATAATGTAGTCTTTTTCAATGATATGACCTAAAAATCTTATTCTTATTTTAAAAAGATCTATTTTTGGGTTAGAAATTACTAATCCGTTTTGAGTTTCAATTGTTTTTGAAAAAAACTAGTATATCATAAATATAAATAATTATAAATGTGCTATAAGGATTGAAAACACTATTCATAATTTTTTGGAATTCTAATGGATCATTTTTTAATCCGAATGGTATCACATTCCATTTGTAATGTCCTATAGAGACATTGAAAGTTGTTTTTATACCTATCAGATTTTTCAATCTGAATTTGCCAATATCACGATTTTAAATGGAACATAGAAAATATTAAACTATCATATAGTTTATCTAGTCGATCTTTTTTATTAGAAATTGGATGCATAATCCATTTTAATACCTTGTTGAGGGGTTTATAATTAATTACTAATCTTGGCACGCCTCTTTCAATTTCTGAATGTTTATTCACATAGAGTGATGTACATAACCGAGGGGATTGTGATGGGCTTATCAACCCTTTTATAATAGAGTATCTATCTCCTTTTTACATAATTCTAGATATTTTGAATTCATTTGGCAAGGTCTTGCCTTTGTAGGAATATTATTTTCATTAAAAGATTCTTCATAGGATCGTGAAACCATGTGTTTCTGTCTATCCTAGAATGCATTAGGATGTTCATTACAAATATCTATTGAAATTTGATCTCTCAGAAGACCAATTTTTTCTTGTAATCTGGAATTTCCTAATTGTTCATCAATTGTTACTAAACTTATTTCTTGTTTTATAAAATATATTTGATCTTGTTTTTCTTTGATATTATCATATATTCTATGTAATATTTTACTTAGTGGCTCAAACATAAATTCTAGAAAAATATTATTTCTCTGAAAATTTATTGTAATACCTCTACTATCGATCATCTTAATTGGGTAAATAATGTTTAAAAATTGGTTCCAAGTATAACCTGGTTCAATATATCTTTAGCAAGTATACAACTTTGAGCAATGCACCTATTATCAGTACATATGTAGGCTTTTGGAAGCTTATATTGGATTTGGAGTTTATCTCCACCTGCATGCCACAGAGTATTACTCGTTTTATAAAAATATCTAGTAGGAATTAATCCTTCTTGAATAACATTTAAATCTGCTTCGCTATCAACCAGGGCAGTAAATGACCTTGTATAATGATTATCTATTAGAAGAGATATTTTAGGTGCCATTTTTGGGATTTAACCATTTCTATTGTGGATAAGAAATTTTCTGAGAAGATGTTTTCTTCAATTTATATTATCTCTTTTTTATTGTCATGAGATTTACTATTTTCTTGAGATGTATCCTCAAGCTTAGTTATTCTTGATTGTTGTATGACATTCTTCCTTTTTAATATCTTAATTTCATCTTTTAGATTATTAATTTCTTTATAAAGATCTTGTAGAGATATATTTTCTTCTTTGTTCTAAAATTTATTTCTAAGTTGGTTCATTAATTCACTCATAGTATAAGATTTATTATAATTTAAATTCTTATCTTCTGTTTTTCTCCTCTATAGGATGAAGTTCCTTCTTCAGTACTAAACCGATCTATGATATGCATTCTTAATTTTGGGTCTCTAATGGTTTTTAGTAATTCAAAAGCATGATTAGAGGTTAAAACATTAACTTTCATATCTGAGAATTGATATATGATTTTATATAAATCTGATTTCTCAATATTTTGATTTTGTTCTAGGTTATCACCTTCTTTCTTAGGACATTTTAATCCTGATCGACATGGATCACATTCGGAGTCTTCTGAGCTTAATTCAGAAATGTTTTCATTGTTTAGAACATCTAGTTCCTAATTACTACTTGTTGAATTTAAATCAAATTCTTCATAATTAATCTTTTTGTGTGTTCTAGGATTTCAAGATTATTAATTTTTTTCTTTGCCCAACATTATTTTGATGTATGTCCAAATGTTCCACAGTTGTGGCACTTCCTATTATTTTTGAATTTTTTTTAACTTTATTCTAGATTTATCCTCCCACCTTTTATTTATCATCTCTAAGTGTTTTTGGGATGGTTTCCTATATTTATAAACATTTTTATATTTTAACCTTCTATCTTTGCTAGATGTTGGATTAGCTATATCAAATTATTGGCAAAATTGTCCTAATTGTTGTTTACCGCTTAGACTTTGTCTTTTAATTTGTTGGTTTAGCCTAATTTCATTACATAAAGATAACCCTTCTTGAATACATGTATCTATAAATTCACCATATGTGTAGGTTTCATATGGTATCATTGTATGACTCTTTTTGAGATTTATTCTAACCCTTATATATATATTCTCAATCATCAAATTACTTAATTAAAATAATCAGGGGCGGACGCATAAATAATTTCTCGGGGGCTAAATTAGTTATACTTATACTACAATTTTTACCGATTAAATAAATGTATTTACTAATTAAAATTGTACAATGATAATATAAATCGGGAAAAATCCATTAATAAACACAATTAAAAAGTTTTTCTTGTTGATGAGTCGGTACAAAAGAATACAGTTGTATTCTATGGAACTCCATTTAGTGAAACATTCCAATATATTTTTCAATATAAACTATCATTCATTCATTCGTCTCCCATTCGATTACGCAAATCAGTCTTTAAAGTCTTCATTGTAGAAAATAAACACTTTCAACGGATACAGTTGCAACTAGTAAAACTAAATTCATCTCTATCAAACGATAAAGCAATGGAAATACTAAATATTTTTCTGTTGTAATCAGTGTATTGAAGAAAATTGAGGATCATCCCATAAATTAAATAAGTAAGCCTAAAGTTGTTGTTCCAAAAATAAATAATCAGTGCCTCTAAAATCTCCAGGATAAAGTTTAGTAAGGCGGATGAGCGAACATCAAATTGGGAGAATGAATTTATTGGATGAAGACATGATATACAACCAAGCATTTCCATATTAACTTTTAAAATCGATTATTCATCTCTTACATAATCAAATCAAAAACCTAACATTAAAATTCAAAATTGTGATAAAATTAATAATAAACAAAAACTATTAACAAACAAAAAATAACTTTATTAGAATACCTCAAAAAAGAAATCACGAGATAATGAAGAAAATTAGTAATGAGTCCCCTTTTTCTCTTTTCCTTTCATAGATATCAATTAGCATAAGCTCGTTCATATTAAATATTATTATATAGTTCAATTGACTAAATTTGTTAACTTGGTCCAAAATATCATTCTATCCATTTTCTTTAAAGTTTTGACCATAGAGTAGTAAAACTTAAAACAGAAAAATAACACACTTTAAATTCATTAGCCCTAAATCACTAATTGAAATTGGTTTCCACTTATCCAAAAGCTAAAACCCTAAATGGATAAATCCCTAATCCAATGTTATTGCTCGACTATTGAAATACAAAATACTGAAAGAGAATAAGACATTGGATTACATTCGTTGTCTCAGGTTACAGATAATTTAAGACTGAAGTAGTGAATAATATCACTAGCTGGCTTGAGTTCTAAATTGGTGAGTGGTGAGGAGTCTCTAGACTGAAAATTTAAAATATTCACCGAGGACGAGTAGAAGAGGATTGACGCAACTAATACAGTTTAGGAATTTTTAGCCTTTTTAGTTTGAAATTTAGTTTAGACCTTTTTTTTATTACTTAAAGGTGTTTATTGTTTACCCAACTAATATATTTTTATATTATATATAACATCTGTTTGGGATGCGTGGGGATGGAGCCCATCACAGTCCACCCTTTCCATCCACCCCTACATATAATTTAAGTATTTATTTTATTTTTATAAATTTTATATAAAAAATATTTTAATAATTTAATCTACTTAAACCAAAAAAATCTCATATTTTCATCCAATAATTTTTTTATGTCATATCTTTTAAATACCTCAAGTAACTCCACAACAAATAAGCTGGGAAATTTGATGAAATGGCCCTCATAAGTGGCTTAATTCCAAAAAAGGCCCGCGTCTGCTAATGTTTGCAAAATGGGCTTTTTTGCCCTGCGAAATGTCCATTTTACCCATGTAATTACACTTACTCGAATTACACTTACGCGTAATACACTTACGCGAATTACACTTACGCGTATTACATTTACGCGAATTACACTTACGCGTATTACACTTACGCGAATTACACTTACGCGTAATATGTAATATGCGTACATTGAAAGACGTATATTACATATACGCGCATTATGTAATATGCGTCTTTAATACTATATAACACGCCTAATTTTGATCCTCATTTTAAATCTCCAATTTTTAGGTTTCCGACTCTCTCTCAAACCCTATCCCCTTTGATCCCGCTGCTCCGCTAAGGTAAGACATTCACGTCTCAATGCCTTCTTATGTATTCTAGGATTTTGAATATTATCCAAGTGCTATTATGTTGGATGAGGATTTAGGATTTTAAGTAAATCTTACAAGTTTATCTATGTAAATGACAATCAACAACACATGGGTTTGTACTTCATTGATCTATGGAAGTAGAAGTTAAACATTTTGACGGATATGGAAATTGAAAAGGAGAATCCGACGGAGCTTAACACTCTCAACATCGGTAGAGGATTCGCTAGCGTAGGCACATTGATGGATGGAGTAGGCAGAAAGTCAGATTGGACGATGAACCATGAATTCAATACTCATTTATATTAAAAACATGCTCTTTCATTTTGTCTTCCATCTTCCATTGATGATGAACCTATTCCTATTTTGATCTTCTAGAAGGTGCATCCATATATTTTCTGCCAAATTTTCCTTTTGCTGCAATTAAGTAAATAACTTAACATATGGATTAATTACTATGGTACACATTTTCCATTTCCTGGTTTTTTGAAATAAATATAATTTTTAGTTTGTTTGAACATTATTTTCCATTATTGCAGGAGATTCTTGATGGAATTGAGTTTGTTAGGGGTGACTTGACTCCAAATCAACCCGGGGTTCTATGCGTGCAGTAAAGGGGCACCCATAACCTTTTGACTTGAAATATGTTGTTATTCGAATCATTTACTTGAGATATCATGTCAGGCTGAGGAGAGGCACTGTGAGATTCTTGGCCCACTAATGTGCACTGCCAAAATTGTTGCCAAGCAGGAAGGCCTTGAAGATGGCTTTAGAGTTGTGATTAATGATGGACTAGCAGAATGTAAATCAACACCTTCATGTCCATCTCCTTGGGGGACGTCAAATGAACTGGCCACCAGGCTAAGACTTTATGAAGTTACTTATTAGCTGTGTGAACTTGTGAACTCATAAGACACCGACCGACCAAGTAATTTATGTCATATGATATTTGTAATAATAACATTGTTAAAAATGTTACATTAGACAATCATAATGTGAGATAATGGTCATCTAGTTTGTGATCTTTTGTTAAAAATGTTAATATGACAGTGATATCTTTTCTTTAAACTTGTGGCTTAATTCTATTTTCTTGTTTGCCTTTATATTTTCCAAAATGACTAGTTTGAGATCATTTCTACATATTTTTTGCCTTTTAAGTGTAAGTACTAAAAGAAACCAGATTAATTTTGACCAATAAATTAGTATGAGATATTTTTCTCAAATTCAAACATAAACAACAGCCATAGAATAAAATAAACATGCATCTGTGCAGTGCAGTCCAAGAGACACAATCAATAATAAAGAAGTCAAACATATATATAATTAATTAACTACTTTGTAGTGATCATAGTTATACATCCCCACAATTTTATTACTGTATTTCGAGTAAGATAAGTCTTTCTCATGTTGAAAGCATTGACTGTAGTGGCGTTGTCTGATATTGTATGCAGATGGTTAAACTGATCAATTGTCAAGTCTAAACATGTAAACGAATGCGGGGAGATCGTTACATTTATTTTCGTGTCTATGTTATCAAACACACTCTGGATTGGAGCCAACTACACATTGCAACGAACTTATATATGGGTGAACTTATATAGAGTATCACTTTGATATAAACACCATCATTAGTGTAATAGTATTATAGTAGACAATAGTCAAATAAAACATATGCACCTGCACCTTTTATCATTGGAGTTAACAAACAGAGGTGCATAACTGACCATTGACACAACATCATTGCATTCAAGTATCAAAGGCGAGCAAAGAAAGGTTAAAAATCTGAAAAAGTAAAGAAGATATATAATTGCCTCCTTGTTCATTTT
This sequence comes from Impatiens glandulifera, assembly GCF_907164915.1. Lineage (NCBI taxonomy): Eukaryota > Viridiplantae > Streptophyta > Magnoliopsida > Ericales > Balsaminaceae > Impatiens > Impatiens glandulifera. Next base: position 44,796,839 of record NC_061864.1, read on the forward strand.
TTGCATATCAGTGGAAAAAAACTATATTTACATATAACCAAGTATTATCATCTATAGGCAAGCTTTTAATGATCTTATTTTAGAATTATATATAAAAAAATTGTTCTTTTCTACACCAATAAGGAATCCAGCTTCAGCTAATGCTGCTAGAAGGCTTCCTTGACCAACATCTTTTCCTGTCACAGTGTATTCACTAACGAAAGCCTGAAATAATAGAGTCGGCCTCAGAATCATCTAAATGTTTCTTGCAACAGTTATCTTTTTGTTAATATATATTTATGGAATTAAGTAAATATAAGACAAGATTTAGCGCGTACCTTTGGGCCATTTCGTGATGTTTGATCAAACTTATAAGTCTTAGAGAAGACATCATCTGCATTGTTATAAATTTGTTGAGAAAATCAATCTATTAACAAAAAAATCTAATAACAGGAAGGAAGATTGTAAGAATATTCAGTTCAAATTATAATCTATACAAAATTACTTATCTTACATGAAAATCATAAAAATCATCTGGATGATCCAATGGTTGAGAAGAACCGTCACAGATTGTGATTATCTAGATGTCTGGATAGACGTGTTTTATGGCAGAATAGAACTGGAGGTAATTCCCTAAAACAACATAAGTTTTCGCAATTTCAAATAGATTATGCATTTCATTTCAGAATTTTGCCATTTGATGGTATCACATTCGCAGATCATTGAATACTAACATATTTTATTACTATTCATAAAATATGGATCTTTTTCAATAAAAAAATATCATTGAATAGTAACAAAGTCTTCATTCCCAATATCAACATATTTCAAGTCAAAAGGTTATGGGTGCCCCATTGCTGCACGCATAGAACCCTAGGTTGATTTGGAGTCACCCCTAGCAAACTCAATTCCATCAAGAATCTCCTGCAATAATGGAAAATAATGTTCAAACAAATTGAAAATTATGTTTATTTCAAAAAACCAGGAAATGGAAAATGTGTATCATAGTAATTAATCCATATGTTAAGTTATTTACTTAATTGCAGCAAAAATAAAATTTGGTAGAAAATATATGGATGCACCTTCTAGAAGATCAAAATAGGAATAGGTTCATCATCAATGGAAGACAAAATGAAAGAGCATGTTTTTAATATAAATGAGCATTGAATTCATGGTTCATCGTCCAATCTGACTTTCTGCTTACTCCATCCATCAATCTGCATACGCTAGCGAATCTTCTACCGATGTTGAGAGTGTTAAGCTCCGTCGGATTCTCCTCTTCAATTTCCATATCCGTCGAAATATTTAACTTCTGCTTCCATAGATCAATGAAGTACAAACCCATGTGTTGTTGATTGTCATTTATATAGATAAACTTGTAAGATTTACTTAAAATCCTAAATCCTCATCCAACATAATAGCACTTGGATAATATTCAAAACCCTAAAATACATAAGAATGCATTGAGACGAGAATGTCTTACCTTAGAGGAGCAGCGGGATTGAAGGGGATAGGGTTTGAGAGAGAGTCAGAACCCTAAAAATTGGAGATTTAAAATGAGGATCAATATTAGGCGCTTTATATAGTATGAAAGACGCATATTACACAATGCGCGTATATGTAATATGCGTCTTTCAATGTACGCATATTACATATTACGCGTAAGTGTAATACGCGTAAGTGTAATTCGCGTAAATGTAATACGCGTAAGTGTAATTCGCGTAAGTGTATTACACGTAAGTGTAATTTGAGTAAGTGCAATTATAGGGGTAAAATGGACATTTCGCAGGGCAAAAAGGCCCATTTTGCAAACCTTAGTAGGCGCAGGCCTTTTTTGGAATTAAGGCACTGATGAGGGCCATTTCATCAAATTTCCCCTTGTAAATATAGAATGAAAAATTATTTTAAAAAAACATGATTAATTATTTGAAATATATGATTAATGTTTCAAGACCGGATTATTTGAGATTGAATTCATATCATCCCATAAATCTTTGAATTTGACTTCTTTAGAAGAGTAATGAAAATTGCACTTAACATGTATAACTTCGTTTCGTAAAGGTAGTGTGTCCTAACCGTCACACGAATTATCAATCGACAAAGATTATTAATATTGTCCTTTATTTTGGTATAGTATAGTATTTATATTAGAATCTTATTGTTAAAATAATTTAGATTAGTGCAAAAATTATTGTCTTAAAACATTATCATTTTGTTGATTTATTGGTTTTTATTTGTTTCATCCTTTTTAATTTTTTCAGAAATCAAATCAAAATATATTTAAAGATAAAAAATATCGAAATTTTTGTTTGTAGTATCTAAAAAGTTGTGCAATGACATTTTTTTCATCAACTTTTATTTAAAAAAATTATTTGATGTGAGTCAAATATTTCATATTAAATAAAAATAAAATTATTTTCATTTATACATTATAAATGTTTAAAAAAATATAAATAATTTTCATTTATTTATTAATTTTTTTGAAATATTTGTTTATAGTATATGCAAAGTGGTTATGATGATGATCATGAAAAAACTAATTTAAATAAAATATATTAATTTCACAATTATACATAATACAACAAAGAAATTTAAGAGTTTCACACTTAAACCGAATGCGACAAAAAATGTAAGGATTTCACATTTATACAAAATATGAAAAAAATTCAAGTTTTTCGAGGTTTATGATTTTTTGGCAGCCCAATGATAGATATATAATCTAATGTATTGTTGAGTAGATTACACTATATTTGTGTTTAACATTTTTAAAAATATTTTTAACATTTAACAAGTTTGAGTATTAACCTATATGGATCTTAATCTAGCTAAGTTTTAATTATTATATATATTATTATAAAAATATATCTTATTATTAAAGCCTATAATATCTAAAGTTTCAATTAATTGTATTTTCTCATTGTATTCCATGTTTGTTTTAGTGCGATATTATTCTATTCAACTTTTTTTAATGCTGGATAGAAACTAGCATTGCCTTCACAACTATTACATCCACTTCTACTTAAGGCGTTCTAAGTGAGAATCCAACCCATAATTCATATCTTTGGGAAACTATATTCTTGAAACTTGAAATACTTTCTCGAGTAAAACTATAAGCAAATTCATGGGTTCCTTTCAAAATAGTAACCCAAAGTCATTGGATTTGAAGTCATTTTAATTTTTAAAATAAATTTATAAGTTAATCAAGAAAAACATGATTCATATTACTCTTAAATATTAAGTAAAATAAATTTTCAATTAAAATTTAAAATATAACTTATAATATTATAATATGTATTCAGTATTCCCAGAGTGAGTGCATTATTTAGTTTTCACATTTCAAATAAAATTTAAAAAGAAAATAATTGATTTAAAACTCTTTATGTCCCAATTTAAATTATTATGATAAAATATTTAAGTATAATTAATTTAGTGTTTTTTTATAGTATTAAATATTTAATTTACTTATTGTAATATTTTGAAATTTATGTGTATTGTATGAAAACATTTTTAAAGAGATATATATGAAAATGAATTAAAACTATAAAATATATCTCTATCTAAACACAAATTTGTGTTCTTTTTATTAAATTACGTAAATCTAATTTTATATTACTAAAATAAAATTTATTTCTAGGATGAAAGTATATTACAACAAGATTTGTTTGGAAATTAATCAAAAATATTAAATATATCACTATCTAAACAAAATATTATGTTTTTTTAATTAATTACGTAAATCTAATTTTTTATTACACAAAAGTTATTTCTAGAATCCAAGTATGATTACATAGTATCTAGAATAATCTATAGAGAGGTATAAATACAGAAGTTGTTTTAACAATCTTCCTCAGACTCTAAAATCTTCTTTAATTCCTTCCTCTATGATACAATTTGCATTTTTCATTTTTTTATTATTCTTTTCTATCACAGTTTTTTGTCCATTAATGTTATATGTAGATATACATAAAATGAAATAAATATTTTATATTAAATATTAATCTTGCCTTATTATCGCGTGAATTAGAAGTTATCCACATCTAGAGTCTAGGATCAATCCCGACAAACATATTCAAAAATTCCCTCACTCTTCATCTTGTCATCTTATTTTTTCAATTAATTTATCTTCTTTCTCTTTCGTCTATGTGTTTCAAGATTTAGGTTATGTGAAAGTATCAATAATAATGTATATACTTATGTTGGTTTATATAGATTATTTATAAATTAGTAAGAATTCTTATATTTGTGTTTGATGTTTACGGACATCAAACCCATGTATAACTTAATCTAACTAATTTTTAATATGTCTATATAAACCAATGTGTATAACTTACTATTAACACCTATCGTATCATAAACTTTAAAAACTTATAGTTTTTATACTATTTCATGTTTGTTTCAAGTGCAAGATCATTACATTTTTATTTCTTAATAATAACAACATTGTATGTATTTGTGTTCTCCTTTTTAACTTAAGAACTTTGAATTTAAATAAGACACTTAAATATGAGTGAGTGTATTGCTTAATGTAGACACGTTGATTAAAGAGAAATATGATTGGCTTGTGATGAAAGAAGTGGAGACTTGAGAAATGTTTTAGAGAGCCATATGAGGCAGGAGATGTCCGTTCCTAATTTTTTGGTGTAGAATTTCGAGGTTATTTAAAATTACAATAATTTTGTTTCTTTTTCTTATGTATTAAATCATTTATAATATACATGTTAGCTTATAAGTGGAAATATTTCATTTGTATTTTATTTATCAATCCTCTTGTTAATTTTGCAAACATGTGTTATTATTTTACTAATTAATAGTAGTTCTCTTTAAATATTATTATATTAATGTTAAATAATTATATGTATGAGTTTAGAGAAAATAAATTTCAACTTTATACACATTTAATTTCAAGATTGTACTTTGAATATGAATATAAAAATGGTATAATGTTTTGTTCCAAGAGATTCAACATTTCGTCCATTAAATAAAATTTCAATTTAAATCTTACATAATTGGTAAAAGTTGGTTATTGTTGACCATGCGTATTAATTAACTAATGAGATTGTAATATATAAATGTTAAAAAATAAATGATTATGGGTATAAAGTGGTAAAAATAAGTTTTCCAACTCTTTCTATATGTGAATTTGTGTTTATAAAATCTTAATGAATAGTTTATTATTTCAAACTTACAAATAAGGAAGAGAATTTGAAAAAAAATATTAAAAATGGTGTAATATCTCGGTAATAATTACTAAACTATAATTCCTACATTACAAAAATTACATCAAATAAAATATATGAAAAGATTTGAACAATGTCAATATACGAAAAATTAAAGTGGTCTCAACTGTTTGAGTACATAAATAAAACTCCCTAGTCGAATGCGGAAAACAAAATTTTTGAATTCCTCTTTTCATCTTGTTAACACTTAATAAACCACCAAAAAAATCATTTATTTGGGAATTATTAATATAAGTCTCTAAAAAGATTAAATTATTTTAGCTCAAATTAATGTGTTCACATAATATTATTCAAGATATTCCAATTTTATCTCTTTATATTATAAAAATAATCAATTAATAACTTTTTTCATTATTTTAACCATTTGAGTTATTTAATTCAAAATTGTTTTGAGTAATATAAATGTTCAAATTCAATTAAAACCACACCAAATATTTCTTGGCTAATAAGAAATATTACTGAAGATAGATAAAAATATTTACACATCTTTAATAAGAACGAGTATGTAGCTCGTGCATTTGCATGAGTAATGATAAAAAACCCATATAAAATTACGGTAAAAATTTAATTTTATTTTCAACTGTTTTAAATTTATGGGCGGTAGGACCGCCCCAGGTAGCCCAATTATTAAATTAGTAAGATATTTTATTAAATTTGTTATAAGTTTAAAGAAAAAGTGTTGTAACATAGTGGTGGAAGATAAGTATGTAAATATTTTAGTTGATCATGGGTTCAAATCTAACCTAAAGCTATGTTTTTAATCCATTTTTTTAATTAGACTTAGGTAACAACAAAAATATCGTTTTTTTTTACCCGAGGCTGGGGCAGCCCAAATCTCAGGCCCGACACTAATGGGCGGGTCACCCCATAATCCGACCCAAATATCAATTTACTCTCACATATATATCCAAATAAATCACAGTTCTCGACCTAGTAATCCGGACATGACTTTAAAATTAAGTATCATTATATTTATATATATATATATATATATCAGTTAGTTAAAAATTGAACTTATATTTTTAAAATGTCCCGCATTTATCAAATTTGGGGTTGAATTAAAAGTATAAAATCTTATTAGACTAGTTGGTTAAAAGGCTGTACTTGTTTTTGTTAGGTTATAAGTTTTAAACATACATATATCATTGTTAATTTTATTTTTAATCATTTAAAGTTTATGGGCGCATCAAACCACATTCCGACCCAAGTATCTATTTTCTCTCACATATATATATCCAAATTAACCATAACTCTCAACCCGGAAATCCGAATATTTTGAAAATTAAACATCATTATATATATATATTTCCAATAATATAGTCATATAACTAATTAAAATTTTATATTACAATACAATAACAAAACATTGATTTGTTATAAAAATAAACATCATTATGAAAATCTGAATATTTTGAAAATTAAATATCATTATATATATATTATAAAAATATATCTTACTATTAAAGCTTATAATATCTAAAGTTTCAATTAATTGTATTTTCTCATTGTATTCCATGTTTGTTTTAGTGCGATATTATTCTATTTAACTTTTTTTAATGCTGGATAGAAACTAGCATTGCCTTCATAACTATTACATCCACTTTCACTTAAGGCGTTCTATGTGAGAATCCAACACATAACTCTTATCTTTTTGAAACCATTTTCGACACTTGAAATATTTTCTCGAATAAAACTACACCCAAATTCATGGGTTCCTTTCAAAATAGTAACCCAAAGTCATTGGATTTGAAGTCATTTGTATTTTTAAAATAAATTTATAATCTTAATCAAGAAAAACATGATTCTATATTATGATATTACTCTTAAATATGAAGTAAAATAAATTTTCAATTTTCTATTAAAATTTAAAATATAACTTATAATATTAAGATATGTATTCAGTATTCCCAAAGTGAGTGCATTATTTAATTTTCACATTTCAAATAAAATTTAAAAAGAAAATAATTGATTTAAAAATCTTTATGTCCCAATTTAAATTATTATGATTAAATATTTGAGTATAATTAAAAATAAATTGACACTCACCATTTACATTTAGATAGGATTAATATATGCAATAAAAAGATTAAATATATAATCAAATATTAAGAATATTTTATTTCAAAAATTAAAAGATATGTCACTTTTTTCTTTATGTTAATTAATTTAGTGTTTTTTATAGTATTAAATATTTAATTTACTTATTGTAATATTTTCAAATTTATGTGTATTGTATGAAAATATTTTTAAAGAGATATATTTGAAAATGAATTAAAAATATAAAATATATCTCTATCTAAACACAAATTTATGTTCTTTTTATTAAATTACGTGTTTGGTTATTTTGACCATACGTTGAAATAGTTTGAATATTGGAATTTTGATGATGAAATGATAAATGGATTAAATATACATCTAATTGTTTTTGATGCAGGTGTATTGAAAACAAATTTCATTAGACTTGGTTCTAATGAGGTTCATTGGACTGATTTGATATTAGATGCATGATATTAGAGGTGCAGTCTAACTCATGGAGTTAGACGTGCAGTCTAATAGATCAGTAATTAGACGTGTAGTCTAATCCAGCGGAATTAAACATGCAGTCTAACTCATGGAGTTAGAAGTGAAGTCCAATGGTATTCGAAATTAGACGTGTAGTCTAACTCGTGGAGTTAGACGTGCAGTCTAATATATTCGTAATTAGAAGTACAGTCTAACTCGTGGAGTTAGACGTGCAGTCTAATGAATCCGTAATTAGACGTGCAATCTACCTCGTGGAGTTAGACGTGCAGTCTAATGGATCTCGTAATTAGACGTGAAGTCTAACTCGTGGAGTTAGACGTGAAGTCTAATGGATTGTGAAAGTTAGATGTGTAGTCTAATTCCTTTAGACAAGTCTGAAGTAGAACGGAATAAGACGTGCAGTCTAACTCGTGGAGTTAGACGTGTAGTCTAATAAAAAGAGAAAGTTAGACGTGCACTCTAACTTGTGAAAGTTAGACGCGTAGTCTAACTCCTTCAGATTAGTCTGAAGTAGAACGAAATTAGACGTGCAGTATAACTCGTGGAGTTAGACGTGCAGTCTAATAGAAAGAGAAAGTTAGACGTGCAGTCTAACTTGTGAAAGTTAGACGTGCAGTCTAACTTGTGAAAGTTAGACGTGTAGTCTAACTCCTTCAGATTAGTCTGAAGTGATTATAATTAGACGTAAGTCTAATCCCATTAGACCAGGTGGTCTAATGGATTCTGTTATTAGACAGGGACGTTTGATTTCATTAGACGAGGTCGTCTAATTGAAATGCGTCTAATTGCTTTATTTAAGCAGTTGCTTGAAGCTAGCACCCGTTTACCCACGTGTTATAGTTGTTAGCTACTTCTGCTCCACGTTCTTGTGAAGATTAGTACGACAACATGATGCAACCAATCAACAAATGACACGTAAGTGAATATCCTTCCCATTACTTATGTTGCAAGTAAATCTCTAAAGAATATTCGGTGCACTACCTGTTGTATACGGCCACGATCCTTGTATTCATAAACTGTTGTGTATTATGGAGGCGTTCTAATGGAAGAGTGTCACGTATCATTCTGAAGATTCGACCGTTGGTACCTATGCATATTTAAAGATTCCTAAGGACAACGGATGAACTGCCAGAATTACAGAGAGGGAAATCATTCGATCATCTTGCTTACTGAAATTACTGAGAAATCAAGCCTTTGAACATTCATACATTGATGTTGTTTTCATGATTGTACTGTGTGTTAATCAAGAGAGAGTTAGAATCAAAGCATCCTTTAGCAGACTGGTATTCTTCATCTTGTAAGTTGAACAGAGCGTGTTCTGTTCAATAGTGAGCTAAGTGTGTGCAAACTGTATTTGATTCAAATCATATTATAGTGAATCCTTCCGGTGGTTGGAAGAAGGGGTGACGTAGGAGAGTTTGCTCCGAAAATCTCTAAACAAATTGTTGTGTTGTTCCTTTTTGTCATCTTCTCATTTTTTATCTTATGCTTCAAACCCAAGTAAACATTCCGCACTTGATTCTATTTTAAGTGTTTACAAGGGTTTGCATAGAATAGAAAGTGAATTAAATCCTTAATAAGATTTCTTTCAAACCAATTTTCATAAGCCTTCATCAATCGCCAGACCCCCGTCTCTATTGATTAAGACGATCCTATCAATTGGTATCAGATATCTGTTTTTATTCTCAAACCTTTCCTGAAAAATGTCTACCATAACCAAAGATGCCAGTGCAACCGTCATTCCAACCTTCTCTCGAGAAAACTACATCGTGTGGAAGAAGAGAGTTCGTACTCATCTCTCTTCTCTTCATGACGATATGTGGAGTGTCATCACAGAGGGTCCTATCAAGATTGATAAGGAAAAAACTGACTGGACTAGTGAAGAAAAGAGGCAGAACAACCTCAACAACATGGCTCTTGATGTTCTTTACAGGTCTCTCGATGACATCATGTTCAACTACATTATCGAGTGTGATACTGTTAAAAAGGTCTGGGACAGACTCACCCAACTGTGCGAGGGCAACGAGAAAACCAAGTAAAATAAGATTATGGTTGTTACTCAACAGTTTGACAGTTTCAAGATGCGTCCTGGTGAAACAATGAACGAGTTCGACACCAGATTCAGCAAGATTCTTTCATCCCTATCCATCCTAGGCAAGACTTATAGCAACCGGGAGCTTGCTATCAAGGTCATGCATGCTCTTCCAAGGGAATGCGACATAAAGACGATGGCTATGTGGGAGTCTAAAGATCTCAACAAGATCTCTCTCTTCGATCTGTTTGCTAATATCAAGGCCTATGAGTTCGAGCTGAACTGTAGGATTGAAGAAGATCAATCCACATTCATTATCATTGCCAAAGCCCTGGTGATTGCTGAAGAGCCAGCTGTTGCTACTCATGTGAAGAAGGCTGCACAGCAACTGAGCAGCGATGCCATGTCTCTCTTTGTGAAGAAGTTTGGCGACTTCATGAAGAAGAGAAACCCTAACTCAAGCTCTTCAAATTTTAATGATAATAAGAAATCAAAGGCTAACATTAGGTGTTTTAACTGTGGTATTCTATGTCATTATCAATCCTAGGCAAGACTTATAGCAACCAGGAGCTTGTTATCAAGGTCATGCGTACTCTTCCAAGGGAATGGGACATAAAGACGATGGCTATGTGGGAGTCTAAAGATCTCAACAAGATCTCTCTCTTCGATCTGTTTGCTAATCTCAAGGCCTATGAGTTCGAGCTGAACTGTAGGATTGAAGAAGATCAATCCACATTCATTATCATTGCCAAAGCCCTAGTGACTACTGAAGAGCCACCTGTTGCTACTGATGTGAAGAAGGCTGCACAGCAACTGAGCAACGATGCCATGTCTCTCTTTGTGAAGAAGTTTGGCGACTTCATGAAAAAGAGCAACCCTAACTCAAGCTCTTCAAATTTTAATGATAATAAGAAATCAAAGGCTAACATTAGGTGTTTTAACATTGGTATTCTAGGTCATTATCAATCGTAATGCCGGAAGCCAAAACGTGAAGATACGAAGGATGATGGAAATGAGCTGAAGGCTCTTATTGTAGGTGATGGGAAGAACCAAAGAAGTATCTGTGACTCCTACTTCTCATCAAGTGATAGTGATGACGAAGAAGTGGCATGCGTCATGGCAAGAGGAGATGAAGAACAGACTCAGGAAACTGAGGTATTTGACTTTTCTTCTAAAAGATTTTCAAGGTAACAACTGTTAGCTGCATTAAATGACATGGTCATTGAGTACAGAAAGCTAGCAGAATCCCTAAATGAAACTAAATCTTCACCTGATGTATATTAACCAGCATTACCTCAAACTCTTGAATCAAATGTTTTTGAAAAGAAAGTTACTAAGATCTCATCTGAGAATGAGATGCTCAAAGAACAGATTCAAACGATTTCAGATGAAAACAATAGGTTAAACTATGTTGTCAGTGCATGGACAAAGTTTGGAGAAGCTGTCAAATATCAGATCAGCATGTTAAGACCTGTTGGATCTAGATCCGGTCTAGGATTTGATAAGAATGACCCTAACCTGTCTTGCAAAAATTCAAACTTATCAAATGACAAACTTAAGCCAATAAGTTTTGTTAAAGGGAGTTTGACTGACAGTGAATCTGATCCAATTCACGAAGAAATAGTTTTTAAGAATGAAATTACTTATGTTCCGCCTATTGTTAGCTGGCTAAAGAATAAATTAGTAGCAATTAGCAAGTCTGGTAATCTAAAATATGACTTAAAGTCAAGGAGTTTTAAAAGAAAGTCTTCTTCAAAAGATAAGGAATCAGTGGCTAGCAGAAAGTTGTTTGCTAAGTCAAAATCATACGCGTTAATTACAACGCAACATGGGAAATCCATTAGAATATGTCAAATATGGATTCCTAAGGGACTAATTAATCGATGACCCAATTGAATATGAGTACCAAGTTTGTAAATAGTTTGTTATGTAGGTGATGCAGGAGGATAGCAGGAAGGAAGCATGGAGAATACTCTTTTGAGTATGCAGTTCAATGGATCAACAATGGCTGCTCTGCCATTTCAGAAGAATAAATGTCTTTATATGTTTTTGTAGTAAAATACTTCTAGTTCTAAGGATCTCAAAACATTTGGTTATTCATTTTTGTATTTGTACAAAATGAAAGGGAAAAATTATTCTGAAAGTAAAGATACTCTCAAGATGAATGACTTTAATCGGTCTGTTAGACAAGGGTGTCTGAAGGAAATGATATGTACTTAGACGTATTTTTGCTCACAATCTATACATTTAAGTCTGTATGTCATGGTTTAAAACCAACGCGATTAGACGTACACGTCTAATAGACGTTATACATTTTTACGTCATGAGCAAAAGGATGCTCACGTCTAATCAAATACACGTCTAACACGTGATGTTTATGCGGAATTAGACGTACACGTCTAATAGACATTAGACGTATTCTTCACAACACGTAATTAGACGTATGCGTCTAATGGACCCACACGTCTAATAGACGTTTAGTTTTATAGATTTGTGGAGTAAGAAAAACGTCTAACTATGTGCCTTTTAGACTGATCAAGGACATCTATCCACGTGAGGAGATATCTGATTTTCCCGCTCAAACATTAAAACAGTCATCTCATAATAACATGAAGACACGTGTCTCTCAAGCTAAAAGAGAATGTCTGACATACCCTCGATTTTAATGATGACTCTTTGAAAAGGACGTCTAATTTTAAATGATGGGCCATACCCCTAGGAAAAAATACGATTATCCTGCATAACTTCCCATGGTCTATATAAGAACATTTTTGCATGAGATTGAAAACTTTTTATCTCTCAATATTTCTAAGAACCCTAGATTTCTTTGCCTTTATCTCTCAAATATCTGTGCTAATCTTGTGTCTGTTCGTATTCTATTGAAAATGGTGAACAAGAGAATTACGCTGGGTCATTGTACGTTGTAGGTGGATTTTCCATCAGTCTACACTTTCGACCAGCCAGAAGTGGTAGATATATTTAGAACCCTTGAGTATTCCGGTCTCGGAAAATATCTTGGCTTTCCTTTCATCTTTTACGAGAAGGAAGTTCGAGAGTTCTTTAAATCTGCATCAATGGTGGACGATCTCATTTTAGCGACTGTGAATGGGATGGAAGTATCTTTCGATGAAGCATCTTACGCGGAGTTCTTTGAACTTCCGTCGGAGGGTCATACCTTCAACAAGGATCTGTCAATAGAAGTAAGAGAAGAGACGAAGAAGGTCTTATCTGTCGATGGCTCGGCTATTCATGTAAACAGAAGTAAGAAAGTCCTTAAACCACAGTTCATTTTGCTAAATGATGTGGTTGCAAAAGCGCTTCAGGGGAAGGCTGGTTCTTTCAACCTCTATAGTCAAGATCGGGTTGACTATATGTGTGCCATTTCAAAGGGGATCCAGGTAAACTAGGCCTCAACATTATTCAAAAATCTCTGCTTCTCCTACAACCAGGAGAACAAAAAAAGTATAACGTTTGCTGCTCAACTAAGTCGTTTGTTGGAACATTTGGGGGTTCCGATGGGCGAACCAGAATAGATCAACTCAACCAGGGTTTATATTGTGTTCACAGTTGCCAACACTCTGGTTAGAATGAAGAATCTTAAGGAAACGCATTCGGGTTCTTCTAGCCAACAGACACATGGAAAATCGATTATTCGATCTAAACAGCCAGCCGCTTCCATCTTGTCAACGGGAGCAAAGAGATCCAAGACTGTCAACAAATCAGAGGCTAGTTCCACTAGCCTAAGGAGCTCTTCAAAGAAGGTTTCTGAAACTGTTGATTCCAGAATCAGGCAAGGTCCAGTTGAAGTTGCCACCCTTCCCATGTCTCCCCTGTCTCCGGCTGCCAGCCAGTTGCGGAGATCTTCAAGGTCATCTACTCTAGAAAGTGACAAGTCAAAGGCGCCCCGTGCGTCTAAATAGATGAAGGCGTTATCGAAGGTAACCTCCTCTCTACCCCTGGTCGATGTGCCCAAGTTTGATGTTCCTGTAATGGAACAAGATAAATCTGTTTTTATTCCTGAAAAGGAATCTGCTGAAGGGTCTGTTGTTGAGTCAGCTGGTCCAAATGTTGAGAATATTGACAGCACTGAGTCTCCTGTTCAACAACCTGATCAAGTAGCCGCAGGTGCTACAGAATTTGCCCAATCAGAACAAGGTGCAGTCCTTACTCTTATTGCTGGTAATGATGCTGAAAAAGAACCCTCTGCTTCTGTCAGAGAGTCTCTCTCCACCAACCCCATTTCGAAAGATTCAATAGTTACCGGGAAAGTCACTCGAGGAGAGCTTCCTCCTGGACTTTTTAAGAAACCTGTATCGGGTTATGAATTGATGCGTTCCACAAGGCAGTCATGTGGAATAGTTTTTGGTGAACCGAGACCCTCTCCAAAACCTGTTGAGGTTGTTGGAAAAGGGAAAAGTGTTGGAATTGAAGAAAGTGAAGATGTTTCCGAGGCAACATGTATTGTTGACCTCATGATGAATCAAGTCAAGGATATTACTTCTAAGAAAATGAAAATCTTTGATTCTTGGAGCCAGAACAGATTATCTATTCAGTATGATGAGGTAATCACGGGTTCAGGAATAAGTACTCAATGGCGCAAGATTGTAGCAGATGAGAAGAAGGTTCTCAAATGGGCTAAAACTATGCAGGTGTCGGAAGCTCTGAAAAGGAAAGATCTTATCAAAGCCCGTTTGATAGAAAGAGTTTTATTCCCCATCCTTGAGGCTATAAAAACCAATTTTAACCCCATTGAAAAAGGTGCTGAAGTTGAAGTAAAAGTCCTAAAGAGATTAGACGAGATTATGGCCGCTATCTGTCTATAGTCACTCGATACATTGATGGAGCTAACTGCTCAGGAGTGAGCTATTTTGGAATTTTCTCTGATGAAGACGAACCAATGGATGTCTTTGTTGATAATGATGATACAGATGAGCAAGTTGTTGCTCTTCTAATAGAATTTGGGAACCTTTCTGCAGAAGAAAGACGTTAAATGGCTCAACCAGTTGTTGAGCTAAATAAGGAACCCATTCAAGAGAATCCATCTCTAGAGGAAGAAGAAAAAGAGATAATTCAAGAGTCAGAACAAGCTCTTATAAATTAAAAATAAGTTATTGTTGAAGAGCTGGTCCAAGCTCTTATAACTCAAGAGAACGAAATTATTATGGAGACTGTTCAAACTCCAAATGAAAAAGAAGTTGTGATATCCCCTGTTGTCAGAACAGAGGAAGCTCATGAAAATGATGCTGAAGCTAGTCAGTTAGGGATTACCAGATTTGAGGGGGAACCCTCAAAAGACAAAGATGTAGAAGAAGAGAGTTCCTCGTCTGAGGGGGAACATGATCAAAATACTAGAACTCTCAAGCCTCTTCCTTTTCCCAATATTATTGTTGGTAGTCTTCATGAGAATTTTGTTCATCCTCTCCACAGCAAGAGAAATCTGTATGAGAGATTTCAAAGAGCAGAAAGGGAGCTAGAAGAAGAAAAGCAGAATAAAACTGGTAATGAGTCTGAGAAGGGTGAATTCGAGCAATCTTTGCAGATTCACACTAAAGCTAATCCCATTCAGAGCATGGCTGTAGAATCACAAGATGATTAATCCAATGAAGGATCCTCTGCTGATGGTACCAAGCTTCTGAAGTCGATGACATCTCTGCTTTCCTCTCTTCAGACAAATGTGATGGCTATGGGATCACATGTAGTAAATGTTTTGAAGACTTAGAAAGAGGACAGAAAAGAAGATGCTGAATGTGTCAAAATCCTTAAAGAATTGGATAATACTCTAAAGAAGAATACGTATGAGACTCATGTTGCAAATCTGAATTTCTCCAAATTTGAAAAGAAGCTCTTCAGTCAGCAATCTGAAATGATGAGTCTTGAAAGACAAATCAATTTTGATAATCATCGTGAGGTCTTGGAATCAATGGAATTATACAAGAATCAACTCATTGAAATTCAAGGAAGTCTAAGAAGAACATATGGTGAAAGGTTGGAGTATGCTGACTCCATTACAAGAAAGTTTCAAGAGAAAGAGAATGTTAAAGCTGCTGCTGAAAGAGAACAATCCCGCATCACCCAAGGTGAGCCTAGTAGAAGAGGGGACGGTGTATCAACCGGCACCAGATCTAAGCGAGCACCAACCAACGATGAAAATCCAAGGCCAACCAAAAGAGGAGGAGGTAGAAGTGGTGGTAATCGCGGAGGCCGAAGAAGTAGTGGTGGTCGTGATGGGAAATCTGGTTATGATCAAGGAGGTCGTGCCAGTGGCGGTGATCGTGGTGGGAGATCTAGTAGAAGCGGTCGTGGTGGTCGCGCTCTTCCTCCTTTTCGCAATCTGTTAACCGGTAAAGAGATGACGGGTGAAGAGATGAGCTATGAAGGAACTCGATTCCCCATCGATCCTCAAGTGAAAAGGGAAGATAATGATTTTCTTTCTCTTACTTTGGTTTAAACTATGTTTCTTTGACTATATTTTTGGAATATTAGTTTTTGAGAATGGTTATGTGTGATGGATGAACAAGTTTTACCCTGAATTTATATGATGAATACTTTTGTTATCTATATATGATATTAGACGTGCAGTCTAACTCATGAAGTTAGACGTGTAGTCTAATCCAGCAGAATTAGATGTGCTGTCTAACTCATGGAGTTAGACGTGCAGTCCAATGGTATTGGGAATTAGACGTGCAGTCTAACTCGTGGAGTTAGACGTGCAGTCTAATATATCCGTAATTAGACGTACAGTCTAACTCGTGGAGTTAGACGTGAAGTCTAATGAATCCGTAATTAGGCGTGAAATCTAACTCGTGGAGTTAGACGTGCAGTCTAATGGATCTCGTAATTAGACGTGCAGTCTAACTCGTGGAGTTAGAAGTACAATCTAAGGGATTGTAAAAGTTAGACGTGCAGTCTAACTCCTTCGGACAAGTTTGAAGTAGAACGGAATTAGACGTGCAGTCTAACTCGTGGAGTTAGACATGCAGTCTAATAAAAAGATAAAGTTAGACGTGCAGTCTAACTTGTGAAAGTTAGACGTGTAGTCTAACTCCTTCAGATTAGTCTGAAGTAGAACGGAATTAGACGTGCAGTCTAATGGATCTCGTAATTAGACGTGCAGTCTAACTCGTGGAGTTAGAAGTACAATCTAAGGGATTGTAAAAGTTAGACGTGCAGTCTAACTCCTTCGGACAAGTTTGAAGTAGAACGGAATTAGACGTGCAGTCTAACTCGTGGAGTTAGACATGCAGTCTAATAAAAAGATAAAGTTAGACGTGCAGTCTAACTTGTGAAAGTTAGACGTGTAGTCTAACTCCTTCAGATTAGTCTGAAGTAGAACGGAATTAGACGTGCAGTCTAACTCGTGGAGTTAGACGTGCAGTCTAATAGAAAGTGAAAGTTAGACGTGCAATCTAATTAGTGAATGTTAGACGTGCAGTTTAACTCCTTCAGATTAGTCTAAAGTAATTGTAATTAGACATATGTCTAATCCCATTAGACCAGGTGGTCTAATGGATTATGTTATTAGACGGGGACGTTTGATTTGATTAGACGAGGTTGTTTAATTGAAATGCGTCTAATTGCTTTGCTTAAGAAGTTGCTTGAAGCTAGCACCCGTCTACCCATGTGTTATAGCTGTTAGCTACTTCTGCTCCACGTTCTTGTGAAGATCAGTACGACAACCCGATACAACCAATCAAAAAATGACACGTAAGCGAATATCCTTCCCACTACTTGTTTTGCAGGTAAATCTCTGAAGAAAATTCGGCGCACTACCTGTTGTGTACGGCCACGATCCTTATATTCAGAGACTGTTGTGTACTTTGGAGGCGTTCCAATGGAAGAGTTCCACGTATCATTCTGAAGATTCGACCGTTGGTATCTATGCATATTTAAAGATTCCTAAGGACAACGGACGAACTGCCGGAATTACAGAGAGATAAATCAGTCGATCATCTTGCTTACTGAAATTACTGAGAAATCAAGCCTTTGAACATTCATACTGTGAAGCTGCTTTCCTGATTGTACTGTGTGTTAATCAAGAGAGAGTTAGAATCAAAGCATCCTTTAGTTGAGTGATATTCTTCATCTTGTAAGTTGAACAGAGCGTGTTTTATTCAACAGTGAGCTAAGTGTGTGCAAACTGTATTATTCGAATCATATTATATGTAATCCTTCCGGTGGTTGGAAGAAGGGGTGACGTAGGAGAGTTTGCTCCGAACATCCATAAACAAATTGCTGTATTGTTCCTTTCTGTCATTTTCTCATTTTTCATCGTAAGCTTCAAACCCAAGTAAACATTCCGTACTTGATTCTGTTTCAAGTGTTTCCAAGGATTTGTGTAGAATAGAAAGTGAATTAAATATCTAACAAGATTTCTTTCAAACCTTTTTTTATAAGCCTTGATAAATCGCCAGACCCGTCTCTATTGATTAAGCCGATCCTATCATTACGTAAATTTAATTTTATATTACTAAAATAAAATTTATTTCTAAGATGAAAGTATATGACAACAAGATTTATTTGGAAATTAATCAAAAATATTAAATATATCATTATCTAAACAAAAGATTATGTTTTTTTAATTAATTACGTAAATCTAATTTTTTATTGCACATGAAAGTTATTTCTAGAATCCAAGTGTGATTACATAGTATCTAGAATACTCTATAAAGATGTATAAATACAGAAGTTGTTTTAACAATCTTCCTCAGACTCTAAAATCTTTTCTAATTCCTTCCTCTATGATACAATTTGCATTTTTCATTTTTTATTATTCTTTTCGATCACAGTTTATTTTTTTGTCCATTAATGTTATATATAAATCTACATAAAATGAAATAAATATTGTATATTAAATATTAAACTTCTCTTATTGCCGCATGAATTAGAAGTTATCCACATCTAGCGTCTATATCAATCCCAACAAACATATT
This sequence comes from Impatiens glandulifera, assembly GCF_907164915.1. Classification (NCBI taxonomy): domain Eukaryota; kingdom Viridiplantae; phylum Streptophyta; class Magnoliopsida; order Ericales; family Balsaminaceae; genus Impatiens; species Impatiens glandulifera. Next base: position 44,815,540 of record NC_061864.1, read on the forward strand.
CAAAAAATCCCTCACTCTTCATCTTGTCATCTTATTTCTTTCAATTAATTTATCTTTTTTCTCTTTCGTCTATGTGTTTCGAGATTTAGGATATGTGAAAGTATCAATAATAAAGTATATACTTTATGTTGGTTTATAGAGACTATTTATAAGTTAGTAAGAATTCTTATATTTGTGTTTGATGTTTACGACATCAAACCCATGTATATCATAATCTAATTAATTTTTAATATCTCTATATAAACCATAATAGGTATATAACTTACCATTAATACATATCGTATCATAAACTTCAAAAACTTATAGTTTTTATACTATTTCATGTTTGTTTCAAGTGCAAAATCATTACATTATTTCTTAATAATAACACTTAAATATGAGTGAGTGTATTCCTCAACGTAGACACCATGATTAAAGAGAAACATGATTGGCTTGTGATGAAAGAAGTGGAGACTTCTGAAATGTTTTAGGGAGCCACATGAGGCAGGAGATGTCCGTTCCTAATTTTTTGTGTAGAACTTCGAGGTTATTTGAAATTACAAGAATTTTGTTTCTTTTCTTATGTATTAAATCATTTATAAAATAAATGTTAGCTTATAAGTGAAAATATTTCATTTTTATTTTATTTATCAATCCTCTTGTTAATTTTGCAAACATGTGTTATTATTTTACTGATTAAAAGTAGTTCTCTTAAAATATTATTACATTAATGTTAAATAATTATATGTATGAGTTTAGAGAAAATAAATTTCTACTTTATTTCGAGCTTGTACTTTTAATATGAATGTAAAAATGGTATAATGTTTTGTTCCAAGAAATATAATAATAAATCAAGAAGAGATTCAACATTTCTTCCATTAAATAAAATTTCAATTTAAATCTTACTAATTTGTAAAAGTTGGTTATTGTTGACCACGCAGATTAATTAACTAATGAGATTGTAATATATAAATGTTAAAAAATAAATGATTATAGGTACAAAGTGGTAAAAATAAGTTTTCCAACTCTTTCTATATGTGAATTTGTGTTTATAAAATCTTAATTAATAGTTTATTATTTCAAACTTACAAATAAGGAAAAGAATTTGAAAAAAAATATTAAAAATGGTGTAATATCTCAGTGATAATTACTCAACTATAATTTCTACATTACAAAAATTACATCAAATAAAATATATGAAAAGATTTGAACAATGTGAAGATATGAAAAATTAAAGTGGTCTGAACTGTTTGAGTAGATAAATAAAACTCCCTAGTCGAAGGCGGAAAACAAAATTTTTTAATTCCTCTTTTCATCTAGTTAACACTTAATAAACCACAAAAAAATAATTTATTTAGGGATTATTAATACATGTCTCTAAAAAGATCAAATTATTTTAATTTAAATTAATGTGTTCACATAATATTATTCAAGATATTCTAATTTTCTCTCTTTATGTTATAAAAATAATCAATTAATAACTTTTCTCATTATTTTAACCATTTGAGTTATTTAATTCAATATTGTTTTGAGTAATATAAATATTCATATTCAGTTTGAATTAAAACCACACCAAATATTTCTTGGCTAATAAGAACTATTGCTGGAAATAGATAAAAATAAATAAATGTACCTAACTATCCAAATATTTACATATCTTTAATAAGAACTTGTATGGAACCGTACATTTGCACGAGTAATGATAAAAAAAACCTTATAGAATTACGGTAAAAATGTGATAACATTTTTAATTTAATTTTGAACTGTTTTTAAATTTATGGGCGTCAGGGCCGGCCCTGGAGTAAGTCCTCGTAGGACAGCCTAATTATTAAATTAGTAAGATATTTTATTAATTTTATTATACATTAAAACAAATATTCTTGTAGCTTAGTCGTGGAAGATAAGTAAGTAATTAGTTTAGTTGATCATGGGTTCAAATCTCAACTAAAGCTATTATTTTAATCCATTGTTTAAATTAGACTTAGAGCAACAACAAAAATATCGATTATTTTTCTACCCAAGGCTGGGGCAGCCCAAATCTCAGGCCCGACACTGATGGGCGGGTCAACCCAAAATCCGACCCAAATATCAATTATTCTCACACATATATATATCCAAATAAACCACAGTTCTCGACCCAGTAATCCGGACATGACTTTGAAATTAAGTATCATTATATTTATATATATATATATATCATTTAGTTAAAAATTGAACTTATATATTTAAAATGTCGCGTGTTTATCAAATTTGGGGTTGAATTAAAAGTATAAAATCTTATTTGACTAGTTGGTTAAATGATTGTACTTGTTTTGTTAGGTTGAAAGTTTAAAACATACATATAGCATTTTTTATTTTTATTTTTAATCATTTAAAGTTTACGGGCGGGTCAAACCAAATTCCGACCCATGTATCTATTTACTCTCACATATATATATATCCAAATTAACCACAACTCTCAACCCGACAATCTAAACATTTTGAAAATTAAGCATCATTATATATATATTTCCAACAATATACTCATATAACTAATTAAAATTTTATATTACAATAAAATAACAAAACATTGATTTGTTATGAAATATATTAAAGTATATAAATAAATATATTCATATGAACAATATTATTTAAATCGTTTAGAGAGCCTCACTCTTATACTTTTTTTTATTCTTATAAATAGTTTAGTTGATTAAATGGTTAATCATATAATATTTGGTTTCAAGTAAGTTCAACACCTATATTAAATATTTTTAATCTTACATTTTTATAATTAATTGTTCCATGTTTGAATGGCGTATGAACATGCAAACAATCATCCTCACCTATTTACTCTCACAAGATAAGATGGATCATATGTTGGGTTGAAGGAACAATAACCCTACTTTTAACATTATTATTTTATGTATATATATAATCAATAAAAAAAAATAGATTTATTTTAATTATAATAAAGGTTCAAACATATCACTGCACTCATTTTTTATCTCAAAAGTCTTTCTATCTGTTACTAATTTAAATAAAATATATTAATTTCACAATTATACATAATACAACAAAAAAATTTAAGAGTTTTACACTTAAACCAAATACGACAAAAAATGTAAGGATTTCACATTTATACAAAATATGATAAAAAATTCAAGTGTTTCGAGGTTTATGACTTTTTGGCAGCCCAATGATAGATATATAATTTAATGTATTGTTGAGTAGATTACACTATATTTGTATTTAAAATTTTTAAAAATATTTTTAATACTTAACAAGTTTGACTATTAACCCATATGAATCTTAATCTATCTAACTTTTAATTATTATATATATTATTATATAAATATATCTTACTATTAAAGTTATAATATCGAAAGTTTCAATTAATTGTATTTTCTCATTATATTCCATGTTTGTTTTAGTGCGATATTATTCTATTCAACTTTTTTTAATGCTGGATAGACACTAGCATTGCATTCACAACTATTACATCCATTTCCACTCAAGGCGTTCTAAATGAGAATTCAACACATAACTTTTATCTTTGGGAAACAATATTCTTGACACTTGAAATACTTTCTCGAGTAAAACTATAAGCAAATTCATGGGTTCCTTTCAAAATAGTAACCCAAAGTCATTAGATTTGAAGTCATTCTTATTTTTAAAATAAATTTATAATCTTAATCAATAAAAACATGATTCTATATTATGATATTACTCTTAAATATGAAGTAAAATAAATTTTCAATTTAAATTAAAATTTAAATATAACTTATAATATTAAGATATGTATTCAGTATTCCCATAGTGAGTGCATTATTTAGTTTTCACATTTCAATTAAAATTTAAAAAGAAAATAATAGATTTAAAACTCTTTATGTCCCAATTTAATTTATTATGATTAAATATTTGAGTATAATTAAAAATAAACTGACACTCACCATTTAGATAGGGATTAATATATGAAAAAAACGATTAAATATATAATCAAATATGAAGAATATTTTATTTCAAAAATTAAAAGATATGTCACTTTTTTCTTTATGTTTATTAATTTATTGTTTTTTTTATAGTATTAAATATTTAATTTTACTTATTGTAATATTTTGAAATTTATGTGTAATGTATGAAAATATTTTTAAAGACATATATATGAAAAAGAATCAAAACTATAACATATATCTCTATCTAAACACAAATTTTATGTTCTTTATATTAAATTACGTAAATCTAATTTTATATTACACAAATAAAATTTATTTCTAGGATGAAAGTATATTACAACAAGATTTATTAGGAAATGAATATAAAATATTAAATATATCACTATCTAAACAAAATATTATGTTTTTTTTTTAATTAATTACGTAAATCTAATTTTTTATTACACGTGAAAGTTATTTCTAGAATCCAAGTGTGATTACATATATCTAGAATACTTTATAGTGATGTATAAATACAGACTCAGACTCTTAAATCTTCTCTAATTCCTTCCTCTATGATACAATTTGCATTTTTCATTTTTTATTATTCTTTTCAATCACAGTTTTTATGTCCATTAATGTTATATGTAAATCTACATAAAATGAAATAAATATTGTATTAAATATTAAACTTGTCTTATTGCTGCGTGAATTAGAGGTTATCGACATCTAGAGTCTAGGATCAATCCCGACAAACATATTCAAAAATTCGCTCACTCTTCATCTTGTCATCTTATTTCTTTCAATTAATTTATCTTCTTTATCTTTCCTCTACGTGTTTCGAGGTTTAGGTTATGTGAAAGTATCAATAATAAGGTATATACACATGTTGGTTTATATAGACTATTTACAAGTTATTAAGAATTCTTATATTTGTGTTTGATGTTTACGGCAATAAACCCATGTATCTTAATCTAATTAATTTTTAATATCTCTATATAAACCATCATAGGTGTATAACTTACCATTAATACATATCGTATCATAAACTTCAAAAACTTATAGTTTTTATACTATTTCATGTTTGTTTCAAGTGCAAAATCATTACATTTTTATTTCTTAATAATAACATCATTGTATGTATTTGTGTTCTCCTTTTTAACTTAAGTACTTTAAATCTAAATAAGACACTTAAATATGAGTGAGTGTATTTCTCAACGTAGACACAGTAATTAAAGAGAAATATGATTGGCTTGTGACGAAAGAAGTGGAGACTTGAGAAATGTTTTAGGGAGCCACATGAGGCAGGAGATGTCCGTTACTAATTTTTTGGTGTAGAACGTCGAGGTTATTTGAAATTACAAGAATTTTGTTTCTTTTTCTTATGTATTAAATCATTTATAATATACATGTTAGCTTATAAGTCAAAATATTTCATTTGTATTTTATTTATCAATACTCTTGTTAATTTTGCAAACATGTGTTATTATTTTACTAATTAATAGTAGTTCTCTTTAAATATTATTATATTAATGTTAAATAATTATATGTATGAGTTTAGAGAAAATAAATTTGAACTTTATACACATTTAATTTTGAGATTGTACTTTGAATATGAATGTAAAATGGTATAATGTTTTGTTCCAAGAAATATAAAAATAAATCAAGAAGAGATTCAACATTTCGTCCATTAAATAAAATTTCAATTTAAATCTTACATAATTTGTAAAAGTTGGTTATTGTTGACCATGCGGATTAATTAACTAATGAGATTGTAATATATAAATGTTAAAAAATAAATAATTATGGGTATAAAGTGGTAAAAATAAGTTTTCCAACTCTTTCTATATGTGAATTTGTGTTTATAAAATCTTAATTAATAGTTTATTATTTCAAACTTACAAATAAGGAAAATAATTTGAAAAAAAATATATTAAAAATGGTGTAATATCTCGGTGATAATTACTAAACTATAATTTCTACATTACAAAAATTACATAAAATAAAATATATGAAAAGATTTGAACAATATGAAGATACAGAAAATTAAAGTGGTCTCCACTGTTTGAGTAGATAAATAAAACTCCCTAGTTCGAAGGCCGAAAAGAAAATTTTTGAATTCCTCTTTTCATCTAGTTAACACTAAATAAACCACCATAAATCATTTATTTGGGGATTATTGATATAAGTGTCAAAAAAAAAGATCAAATTATTTTAGCTTAAATTAATGTGTTCACATAATATTATTCAATATATTCCAATTTTCTCTCTTTATATTATAAAAATAATCGATTAATAATTTTTCCCGTTATTTTAACCATTTGTGTTCCACATTGTCCAAAATGCCAAATAAGTGACCAAATAGGACTTATCAGGAACACAAAATTAAAGTACCATTTTATAAAAGGCTTGGAACTTCATATCCAACCTTTGTGTCCATTCAAAATTCTAAGATAGGCTGTAATTATTTATTAATTACTTTTTTTTAGGTAGGGTAGTTAGCCGACATGATCAACACATAATGGAATTAGCCTATTAGGTTAAACATGAAAATATAAAATAAATTAGTAAATGAAATAGAAACGTACCCGAAACCAAAGACTGAATTGATTGAACACAACGTAGTTCACACTTTTATTGAACAAACTTGAATTATATTACAAGAGAGTGAGAGTAATAGAGAGAGAGAGAGTACAATAGAGACTAGAGGGATCATTTTCGCTTCCTTACCAAATGAAAATGAACAACTATTTAAAGGAAACTATTTTACAAAAGTTAAAAAATGAACGATGTCTCCCGGGATTCCTGGGATAAGCTTTTTCGCAATATTCCGAATCTTGTCATTGTCTTCCGCATGTTGCAGATCTTGTTTCCCATTTAAAGTTTTATCTGGCTGGATGATGATCCAACTTTCTTCTTTGAAATTTTTTCAATCAAAGTATCTTTGAATGCTTCAATAATGTCTTAAATTCCGACATCACATTGAGCATCTTGTAGGTAATTAGATGCCATGGTTGAATCTGATTTATTTGATTTATTATCACATTCGAATTTAGACATAAATCTTTTTCATTTCTTCAATATATGTAGATATCATCTTCTCTCTTGTAAAGTTTTCTAACCTCATTATGAACTTTTTTGAGATATAATCAAATAGAGACGGAGCTTTAGCTAATTGTTGTATTTCTTCATAAAGGCTTATTTGTTGGTGTATGAGGTACATTGTCTCCTTCCTGAATCGCTCAATTGTTGGGTCTATTCTCATCATCTTATCCCAAAATTTATAATGAGATGATCTGAACAAACAGGGAATACCTGTTTCCGGGTACTCATTTCTAAATCTAGGGAATGGAGAATTCTACAAAGAAGAAACATGAAGTTATTCCTTCAATATATAAATTTGCGTCTTGTTTCTTCTAAAGTTGGGGGAGATATCGCTCCATTTATCGAAAAAGACTTTAATTTCTTCTGTAAAACCTTTGGACTAGGACCAAAACAGTAAAACCAGTTTATGAACCAGTGGAGAATATCTCCTCTATAAACATTTGCGCTTACCATGATGAACTAGGAATGTTTATATTTATTATTATCGTAATTTAGTGCCTTAGTGAAGGCATCCCACTAATCCCACTAATTGAATTTAATTGCCGTTGTTTTATTTAACGACAATTCTCTTTATTTCATTGAGAATATTCCCTAGTCTTCTAAGGATATTGCCTTTTTTATTATCATTTTACTGAAATTATAATTTTTTTTATTTGCGCTAGAGAAATGTGATATTTCACATGATCCACTTTGAATAAGTATTTGTTCGTAAAACATTCAAGACTTATAAGTCATTGATGGTGTGGATGTATTATCCAAATACCTCTGCATTATTCTCCATTGCTCAATTTTTCAACTGAGGTCTTTTCTTCTAGAAGAAATATAATTTCTCTATATTCATTCCTAATAAATACAATATTACTGGATTCTATTTCATCATCTCCCAGTATTTTGGCGCATGTGGGATGGTCTTTTTGGATCTCAGGATTTTGAGAGAGATCCATTTCTATTAGCTTTTGTTTCCATATTGAGATATAATCTCTGGTGTTCTGCCTTGGCCTTTACCTCTCAGAGAGGAGGGTCCCCTTCCTCTATAAGAGAAATGTTCAAAACCCCTTGGGCTCATTCCTGTAAATTTAATAATTCACGGGTCAAGAAATTAGGAAGATTATTATCTATCCCTTTTTTATACGCTATTTCAAATCAAATGGGGCTAAATGAGCTTGCCATCTAACAAACATTTGTTTTGATACATCATGTTTAAATTCTTTTTGAAACATAAATTTAGTTGCATTGCATTCTATTAGTATAATATATTTTTGATTATATAGATCGTCTTGAAATTTTAAAACATATTTTACAATGGCAAGTATGTCTTTGGCGATTGTTGCATAATTTTTTTGGGATTAATTCCATTTTCCTGAATGGAATCTGACAAGATAGACTTGTTTTGTTTCTGGATTTATTTAAGTCAATATTCCTATGAATCTTATATCAGAAGCATCAATATCAATTATCTTTTCCCAATTTTGGATTACTTATCATTAAACAATGAAATACTTTTACTTTATTTTTAATTCTTTTAATTTCATCTGTATGGTGATTTGACCATGGTATTGGGATTTTCTTCAGCCTATCATATAAGATTGTTGTATCTTCGGTTAAATTTTAAAATAGGGAGCCACATAATTGAGGTTGTCTAAGAATCTTTGTAAATGTGTTTTATCAGTAATTATGTTTGAGATTTTTTTCTGCAAATTTTATATTTTTATTAATAGGAATAATGTTTTCTTTTTCAATGATATGACCTAAAAATATTATTCTTATTTTGAAAAGATCCATTTTTGGGTTAGAAATATCTAATCCGTTTTGAGTTACAACTGTTTTTGAAAAAACTAGTATATCATCAATATAAACAATTATAAATGTGCTATAAGGATTGAAAATATTGTTCATAATTTTTTGGAATTCTGATGGAGCATTTTTTAATCCGAATGGTATCACATTCCATTCGTAATGTACTATCGGGACATTGAAAGCTGTTATACCTATCAGATTTTTCAATTTGAATTTGCCAATATCTCGATTTTAAATCGAACATAGAAAATATTAAACTATCATATAGTCTATCTAGTAGATCTTTTTTTATTAGAAATTGGATGCCTAATCCATTTTAATACCTTATTAAGGGGTTTATAATTAATTACTAACCTTGGAACACCTCTTTCAATTTCTGAATGTTTATTCACAAAGAGTGATGTACATGACCAAGGGGATTGTGATGGGCTTATCAACCCTTTTTGTAATAGAGTATCTATCTCCTTTTTACATAATTCTAGATATTCTGAATTTATTTGGCAAGGTCTTGCCTTTGTAGGAATATTATTTTCATTAAAAGATTCTTCAAAGGGTAGTGAAATCATGTGTTTCTTTCTATCCTAGAATGCATTAGGATGTTCGTTACAAATATGTATTGAAATTTGATCTCTTAGTAGACCAATTTTTTCTTATAATCTAGGATTTCCTAATTGTTCATCAATTGTTATTAAACTTATTTCTTTTTTTAGAAAATATATTTAATCTTGTTTTTCTTTGATATTATCATATATACTATGTAACATTTTAGTTAGTGGCTCAAACATAAATTCTAAAAACATATTATTTTTCTGAAAATTTCTTGTAATACCTCTACTATTGATCATCTTAATTGGGTAAATAGTATTTAAAAATGGGGTTCCAAGTATAACCTGGTTCAATATATCTTTAGCAAGTATAAAACTTTGAGCAATGCACCTATTATCAGTACATATGTAGGCTTTTAAAAGCTTATATTGGATTTAAAGTTTATCTCTATCTGCATGCCATAGGGTATGACTTGTTTTACAAAAATATCTATTATGAATTAATCCTTCTTGAATAACATTTAAATTTGCTCCTCTATCAACCAGGGCAATACAAAACCTTTTATAATGATTATCTATTAGAATGAATATTTTATGTGCCATTTTTGGAATTTAACCATTTCTATTGTGGATAAGAAATTTTCTAAGAAGATGTTTTCTTCAATTTCTATTTTCTATTTTTTATTGTAATGAGATTTACTATTTTCTTGAGATGTATCCTCGAGCTTAATTATTCTTGATTCTTGTATGACATTCTTCCTTTTTAATATCTTAATTTCTTCTTTCAGATTATTAATTTCTCTGTAAAGATCTTGGAGAGATATATTTTCTTCATTGTTCTGAAATTTGTTTCTAAGTTGGTTCATTACTTCACTCATAGTATGAGATTTATTATAATTTAAATTCTTATCTTCTGTTTTTCTCCTCTATAGGATGAAGTTACTTCTTCAGTACTAAACCGATCTTTGATATGCATTCTTAATTTTGGGTCTCTAATGGCTTTTAGTAATTCAAAAGCATGATTAGAGGTTAAAATATTAACTTTCATATCTGTGAATTGATATATGATTTTATATAAATCTAATTTCTCAATATTTTGATTTTGTTCTAGGTTATCACCTTCCTTCTTAGGACATTTTAATCCTGATCGACATGGGTTACATTCGGAGTCTTCTAAGTTTAATTAAAAAATGTTTTCATTATTTAGAACATCTAGTTCATAATTACTACTTGTTGAATCTTTTTGAGTTTTGTAGAGTTAGGATAATTAATCTTTTTGTGTGTTCTAGGATTTCAAGATTATTTATTTTTTTCTTTGCCCAACATTATTTTGATGTATGTCCAAAATTTCCACAGTTTTGGCACTTTCTATTATTTTTGAAATTTTTTGACTTTATTCTAGATTTATCCTCCCACCTTTCATTTATCATCTCTAAGTGTTTTAGGGATGGTTTCTTATATTTATAAAATTTGTTATATTTTACCCTTCTATCTTTGCTAGATGTTGGATTATCTATACCAAATTGTTGGAAAAATTGTCCTAATTGTTGTCTTTCGCTTAGACTTTATCTTTTAATTTGTTGGTTTAGCCTAATTTCATTACATAAAGCTAACCCTTCTTGAATACATGTATCTATTAATTCACCATATGTGTAGGTTTCATATGGTATCATTGTATGACTTTTTTTGAGATTTATTCTAACCCTTATATATATATTCTCAATCATCAAATTTCTTAATTAAAATAATCATGGGGGGACACATAAATAATGTCTCGGGGATAAATTAGTTATACTTATACTACATTTTTTTACCGATTAAATAAATGTATTTACTAATTAAAATTGTACAATGATAATATAAATCGGGAAAAATCTATTAATAAAAACAATTAAAAAGTTTTTCTTGTTGATGAGTCGGTACAAAAGAATATAGTTGTATTCTATGGCAGTCTATTTGTTGAAACATTGCAATATATTTTTCAATATAACTATCAAACTATCATTCATTCATCTCCCATTCGATTACGCAAATTAGTATTTAAAGTATTCATTGTATAAAATAAACACTTTCAGCGAATACAGTTGCATCTAGTAAATACTAAAGTCAGCTCAATCAAACGATAAAGCAATGAAAATACTAAATATTTTTTTGTTGCAATCAATGTATTGAAAAAAATTGAGGATTACCCATAAATTAAATAAGTAAGCCTAAAATTGTTGTTCCAAAAACAAATGACCAGTGCCTCTAAAATCTCTAGGATAAAGTTTAGTAAGGCGGATGAGCTAACATCAAATTGGGAGAATGAGTTTATTGGATGAAGACATGATATACAACCAAGCTTTTCCATATTAATTTCTAAAATCGATTATTCATCTCTTACATAATCAAATCAAAAACCTAACATTAAAATTCAAAATTGTGATAAAATTAATAATAAACAAAATCTATTAACAAACAAAAAACAACTTTATTATAATACCTCACAAAAAAAAATTCACGTGATAATGAAGAAAATTAGTAATGAGTTCCCCTTTTCCTCTCTGCCTATCATAGATATCAATTAGCATATACTCATTCATATTAAATATTGTGATATAGTGCAATTGACTAAATTTGTTAACTTGGTCCAAAATATCATTCTATCCATTTTCTTTAAAGTTTTGACCATAGATTAGTAAAACTTAAAACAGAAAAAAAAAACTCACTTCAAATTCCTTATCCCTAAATCACTAATTGAAATTGGTTACCACTTACCTAAAAACTAAAACCCTAAATGGATTTAATCCAATATTATTGCTCGACTATTGAAATACGAAATACATAAAGAGAATAAGACATTGGATTACATTTGCCGTCTCAATTTACAGATAGTTGAAGATAGAATTGGTGAATAATATCACTAGCTGGCTAGCTATTGAGTTCTAAATTGGTGAGTGGTGAGTGAAAAATTAAAATCTTTATCGAGGACTAAAGAGTAGAAGAGGATTGACGCAACTAATATAATTTAGGAATTTTTAACTTTTTAGTTTGAAATTTAGTTTAAGGTGTTTTCATTACTTAAAGGTGTTTTGAGTTTACCCACTATTATATTATTATATTATGTATAACATCTGTTTGGGATGCGTGAGGGTTGGAGCCCATCACACTCCACTCTTTCCATCCGCCCTTACATATAATTTAAGTATTTATTTATTTGTATAAATTTTATATATAAAATATTTTAATAATTTAATCTACTTAACCCAAAAAAATCTCACATTTTCATCCAATAAAATTTTGATCTCATTTCTTTCAAATACCTCAAGTAACTCCACAACAAACAAACTTGTAAATATATAATGAAAAATTATTTAAAAAAAAACATGATTAATTATTTGACATTTGTGATTAATGTTTCAAGACCGGATTATTTGAGATTGAATTCATATCCTACCATCAATATTTGAATTTGACTTCTTTAGAAGAGTAATTAAAATGACAGTTAACATGTATAACTCCGCAGAGGCAGTGTGTCCTAACCGTCACACGACTTATCAATCGAAAGAGATTATTAATATTGTCCTTTATTTTGGTATACTATAGTATTTAGATTAGAATCTTATAGTTAAAATAATTTAGATTAGTGCAAAAATTATTGTCTTAAAACGTTATCATTTTGTTGATTTATTGTTTTTTATTTTTTCATCGTTTTTAATTTTTTCAGAAATCAAATCAAAATATATTTAAAAGATAAAAAATATCAAAATTTGTGTTTGTAGTATCTAAAAAGTTGTCCAATTTCATTTTTTTCATCAACTTTTATTTACTATTTTATTTTATGTGAGTCAAATATTTCATATTAAATAAAAATAAAATTATTTTCATTTTTACTTTATAAATGTTTAAATAAATATAAATAATTTCATTTTTACATTAACGTGTTTTTGAAATATTTGTTTATAGCATATAAAAAGTGGTTATGATGATGATCGTGAGAAAATACACCTTTTAAAAAGTAGATATCTTAATAGATTAAGCTTTTTTAATATTATAAACTATTAAACATGATAAAACATATTATTTACAATTTTATAATAAAAATTAGAGTTGCGCAGTAAAAGTATGATGGGCCCATAACCCATAGATTCTAATTTTTATTGTTATTTAGTTGATTTTAATTGCATATAGGTCTCAATGTTTTCAATCAGGTAAAACCAAGATACAATAAATAGGTTATTAAACATTTTTCTTTGATTATAGTATGTGTCTACACAGTATTAGTTAGTGGACAAATGAGTATTGAAAACAATGATGAGATATGTACATATTTGTTGTCAAACTTGTGAGCACAATTATATCTTTTATAAAAACCAACATTTATTTTCACCTAAGACAATAATTCTATAAGATTTTGCAAATTAAGAGGAATTGGAGCTCAAGAATACTATTGAAAGATTTTTGGGAGATAGAAGAATAATTTTTTTGTCACGAGATGAATGAGAGACGTTTCTATCCAAACCAAATAATTCCGAAACTCTTTACAAACAGTTTGGATTTTGAAGATTAAATTCAATATTCATAATGATTTTAATAAATATTGTTAATTTATATCAATTCTAGCAACCTCTAATGCTGTGAGAATGATCTTGAAAAGAAGATTGAATTACAAAAATTAATCCCTTTCAAGGATTATATGATATATCTAGTCTCTTTGCACATAAACAATCATTAATAAAATTAGCATGAATCCCGCATGGATAAGAATAAGGATGACAATTTGAAATCACCTCGCGGTAACCGAACTAAATTGTCCTGTTTGGGGCAGTTTTCCTCCGGTTTGACCAATATTTGAACGGGATGGGCGGAATAGTATTTGTGTACCCCGCCCCGAACCGCCCCGATTTCACCCCGATTATGCCCCGAATATAAAAAATACAATTAAATATACAAAATTACCAATATATTTATTTTTTCATTATATTTTATAAGAGTTTTAAGTTAATTTTTTATAGTAATATAATTTTTTAATATATTATAATATATATTATATTAAAAATTTGGTTTATATAAAAATATTATTTATTTTCGAAAATATGGTATAAGCGGTGTCCTGCGGAGAATACCTGAAACCAAATGGGGAGGGGATGGTAGTAAAAAATCCCCAAAATAAAAACGGGGCAGGAATGGTAAATACATTACATGCCCCGAACCGTCTTATTTCCATCACTAGATAAGAATATATACAAAATATTATTTATTAATAAATATTTTAGAGAAAATTAATATTATTCAAATCTAATTAATTTAAAATTGGTTTTAATTAGAAAAAAATAAGTTAAATTAAAACTTAATGTTAGCATATATTTTATCCCTTAGCACCCACTTAACCCCTCAATTGACCCTCATCTTGTGACTCAAACTTTTTTATATTCTTCTTTTATCTCCTCAACAAACCACCCATCAATCTTAATCGATCTTAAATGATGACACACCTCTTATCTCTCTACAACCACCCATTGATCCTAATCTTGTGACTCACATTTTTTCATATGTCTCTTTATCTCTCGACAAACTAATCAATAATCTTTGTCTACATTTCTTTTACCCTTTACTTCAACAAATCAACAACCAATATCAATTGATCATACACCTCTTATACACCATCAAAACCAAACCACTAACCCTCATCTTGTGACTCACACTTTTTCATGTTTCTTTATCCCCCATATGTCTCTTTATCCACTCGACAAACCACCCACTAACCATAATCTTATGACTCACACTTTTTCATATGTCTCTGTTAGAAAATAAACCGTTAAGTCATATCAAGTATATTAATTGGTTTAAATATAACAAGAAGGTGTTGTAGCGTAGTGGTAAACACCCATGCCTGTCACACATGTGACCAGGGATCAAATCTCATCGACAGCAAATAATATTTAAAGTTTTGCTATTTCAGGGAAGCTGAGCAAAATCCGAAATTTACCTATAGGCAAGATCGGTTCGACAATGTATACCGGCTCAGTCAACCGGAGTTCGGTCAACCGGTTCGGTCAAGAAGTTCAAAATCCGGACAGGTTCAACCTATGTGCAGAAATCCGGACAGGTTCAAGTTCAGGACCGATTGAGTTGTAAACCGAAAGAACGGTCAAGAAATCTAACCGATTGAATATCAAACCGGCTAGAAGAAGCTATGAAAAACCTAAAGTCATCCGGAACCGGCTAAAGAAACCTAACCGGTCAAGCTACCAAACCGATCAAGAGTATTCGGTACGTGACCGCACAGAGAAAGGATCGGCCAAAGCTCAAAACCGGAATCATCAGGAACAAGGAACCGGACCGGATGAACAAGAGAACCGACTGAAGAAAATCTAACCGGTCAAGTTACCATACCGATCAAGAGTATTCGGAGCATGACCAAACAAAGGAAGGATCGGCCAAAGCTCAAAACCGGAACCATCAAACAGCCGATCAATCCACAAGACAAGTATAACCGGAAGAAATCCGGTTTCTTCACTACCAAAAGACATTCGGCCAAGTCAAGAGGCCGACTAGTACAAGAAGACACTTTGGGTATCTGTTGAGAATGATACCAAAGGAACAGACTGAATACTTCCATATCCATGCAAGTCTGAGGAAAGACTGTAGGCTGCAGAAAACAGTACTACCGGATCCTTCT
The DNA here is from genome assembly GCF_907164915.1 of Impatiens glandulifera. Lineage (NCBI taxonomy): Eukaryota > Viridiplantae > Streptophyta > Magnoliopsida > Ericales > Balsaminaceae > Impatiens > Impatiens glandulifera. The sequence continues at coordinate 44,831,541 of NC_061864.1, forward strand.
ACTTCGGGATAAGTCAGAAAGGAAATCTTCAAAGTACAGACAACTGTCCAAGCAGACAGTGCCTACATTGAGTAAAAGACAAACCCAGCAGGTTTGCCTTACAGACCGGCAGGTCTGAAACAGGATACCAGGTCTGAGACGACCGGCAGGTCTGAGACACTGAATCACTGCATCTCTGATCAAGCCAATCAGATTCAAGGCTTTGAAATATGACCGTTGGCATATTTCACCTATAAAAGGAGGCAGTTGCAGAAGAGTAAATGCGGGACATCAAGCAGACATTAAGGCAGTTACTAAGAGTTACAAAGAAAGCATTTACTACAAGTGATAACAGTGTGGTATTCTAAGAAAGCCTAAGTGCTAAATTCTAAGTGTGTGTTACAATTTCGGTGTAAATTGTAAGAGTGTTATCGAGCAGGAAATAAGTCTCGATCGGATTGTATTTGTATTCCTTAGTGAATATCCTTCTCGCGGCTTCGAGAGGAAGGGGTGACGTAGGAGTTTCATCTCCGAACATCCATAAAATCTTTCGTGTTATTTACTTTCTGTTGACTTCATCACATAACCGACTAACCTAATCATACCGCCCCAAACCGAATCTCTACTTATCACACCAAATCTCCATCATCCGAAACCGATTCCGCCTATCATACACGTGTACCGCTTCAACTTGAAAGCAAACCTCTTCCGCGCTTGAACCTAGTTCAAGGGTTTGTGACAGGTTGTGTAGTATTGAAACCCCGGTGTTAATCTTTAACCGGATTAATCACCACCCTACGAGTGAAAACCGCTAACCGGTCCAACCCCCGGTCCACCAGCGGCGACCTAGATCCTAACATATATATATATATATATATATATGTGAGATAAAAATATTTAATAATTTAAAATTTTATATATTTTAAATATATGAAGGTATTTTGTTATTTTAGTTTATTATTTGAATAATATGATGGAATTTGGATTAAATTTAAGGCTTTTTATCTAAAATCTGGTTATTTTCAAAAAATTATGTTTGGTTTGGAGGTATTTAAAAATGAGTTATTTAAATAAAAATGAAAGCTAGTTTGGTATTGAGTTATTTGGATTTTAGAAAAATAATATCTCAATCACATTATGTATATTCTTATTCATCAAATTACTTAATTTATATAATTTAAAATACTAAAATATATTTACTTTATTTTTATAAATTTTAAATATGAAAAAGTCATTTTTAATAATAATTCTAAATAATAATAAAAATCTCACATTTTCATCAAATAAAATTTTGATTTCATACCTTTCTAATAATTCCACAACAAACAATCTTGAAATATCTTGCTTATTTAACACTTTCTTTTCCAAGGTCGAGCCTCCGTATAAGCAATTTTCCCTAACCATTAATGGCGAGTCGAGATCGGTTATAAGTATCGTCGTCTAGAAACATTGTTTGATTTTTTTATTAAAATAATTTAGATTAGTAACACACAATTTTGTTGTCTTAATCTTAATTGTTTTGTTCTATTTATTTGTTTTATTTTTCAACACTAATATATACACTTAGAACATATCATTATTATTTTTTAATGAAAGATGTTAGCATGACTCTCACCGTCATGACATTCACTTCAACTTAAGACGTTCTAAGTGAGAATCGAACAAAAATATATCATCTCTTGTATATTATATAAAATAAAATATTGAATTTTTTATTTTAAATACATTTATATTTACCTAGTGATTAAATATTATATGTAATCATTTTCGGTTACATATTATCAAATAACTGTTAAATATAAAAATAAAATAAAATAATATTATTTATTATTCAGTTTAGTTATCTTCGGGTTATGTGATATCAATAAATTGTAATTAAACATTTTTTATGATTCGATTTAGTTATCTTTGGGTTATGTGATACCAACAAATTGTAATTAAATATTTTTATGTTCGTTTATAAGAATTGCACTTTATGTTCATTCGTCTAATTATAGTATGGTTCTACTTTTTAGTTAAGTTGCTTACCATAAGTGCAATATTATTGAAATATTGTGTTCTTTCCTCATTTTATTTTCTTCAAAATCTAATATTGCTTCCTAAGGTGTCTTTATCATATATTAGTAGTTTTTTACAAGGATACTATTACAAGGATATTAGTAATTATAAGGCGGCAACAAATTAAGTGAAGTAAAAACTTTCTTCATATTAAATATAGAAATATAATTATAAATTTGTATTGGGTATGAGTTGGCTCATGACTCTACATTGGTCTAATAGTAAATTTTATAAACAGGTAATTTGTATGTGTTTTTTACTTTTTATTTTTTAAATCAAAACAAAATATATTCAATAGAATTTTTTTCGAATGTTTTTATTTTAGAATTATCTAAACTTTGTTTTTTATTCACTTTTTACTTTACAAAAATTTCTTTTATTTTAATCACATCCTTATATTTAATGATTACAAAATTATTTTTATTTTTACTTTATAAATTTTTAAAAGTGATTTCTAATTATGATATGGACAAAGTATTAAAAGGCTAGTTATAGAAATCCTCTTACAAATATAAAGAGCTTAAAATATTATTTCAATAAATTATAAGAACTTTTATAAATAAAGAAATACAGTTTTTATCTGTATTATCAATCAAACTTAATGCGAGTAAGTTATTTGAAAATAATTCGTAGTTGATTTGATCTTGAACTATTTACGGTCTGATATATTTTTATAGAATAATTTAAATATATAAATTTTATTAAAGAATATAAAAAATTATAATTTTTTCATCTAAAACACTTAAATGAAAATTAAATCATGACTATAATAATTATATTTTAATAATTTAAGTAAAATAATTTTAATTTAATTTTAATATGTAATTAAAAAATTATAAAATTTATATATTAATTAATAAATTAAATTTTAAGTTTGTTTATTTAAATAAAATTCAAACAAAAAAAATCTTAAACGGTTGATTTACATCATAATCTACATAATAAAATATGATATGATAATTTGAATTCTTTACTATTTTTCTCCAAAAAAGATAAATTAAAAAATCATAATAATTAAAAAAATATGTATATATAGAATTAGTTATTTGCTTAATTACCTATCATATTTGAGATTTCCCTCCTTTAACTCTCTCTTCCCTCTCGTTCATCCATATTGAACTTTCATCGGAGATATGAAGTTTTCAGTTTGCAATTTGAGGTACACATGAGATTTTTAATTTTTAAACTATTTTCATTACTTAAATAAAAAATCAAATGTATGAAAAGACACCGTTTTGAGAATTTGGTAATGGAATATCAATTTTATTAAAAAAGTATTGAAAACTAATGTCTATAGTGGATCTAAAAGTAATGCAAATTTATGATTCATGTGAGGCTACCTATATGTTTAAATGTTGGAGAAAGGCTAATAGTTTGTCTCCTTTTTATGTTTGGAAACAAGAGATAAATATAGGTTTTCAATAAACATATTTTTAGGTTTTTTCTCAATTTTACTTCATGTTTGAATCATTTCTTCTGTTGTTGATTTGTTATCTGTTCTTACATGAATATATACCTATTTTTGTTTGTAAGTGAACTAATTAAGTGAATTCACTGTTAATATCAAAAACTATACTGATTATGACTATGGAAAATGTTCCAGGAGTTGGCGAAAGTTATTTAACAAACTCTTTTTTATTTGTAAATAGTGTTTCTCAAAGCTGTCTTGTCATTTTATTATATGGATAATTTATTTCTTATTATAATGTGAATTTTTCATCAAATCCAAATGATATACCTGCATTGGTTGTGTTTTACTTTATTTGAAAATGGATCTTAATGAAACTAACAAACCTCATGATTTGAGATATTAGTTACATTATGCTATTTTATTTCCATAAGGGTGTTTAAGTTCCAATATTGCTAGCTTCTCAATTGTAATCATTGAGTAATCATTACTTATGTCTTTTTAAAAAGAGTTCAAGAACTTTGTATTAAAAAGGTTTTGAATGCGAGGTGGGAAATTAAACTATGGGATGGATCAATTTAATGGGGTATATTTATGTTTGAATTCATATGCTTATTTCAGCTGAATTCTTTAGTCTTTTGTTATACACATGTCTTTTGTTGTGCTGACTTTTATATCTCCTTGTTGCAAAAATAGAAAATTAAAGTTACATTAAAAGCTCATAAAGCAGATTACAAGAATTCAGGTGAAGAATCCAACCTAAACACTATCATATGTTGTTTTTGATTTATGATAAGAATCATCTAAATAAAATAAAAAACAATGAGCAAGAATATGTTTCAGTTCTTATTAAGAAGATTGAAGAGATAGAGTGCAATTCAAGATCTAAAATTTAAGTATTATTGGCACATTCAAACTTCCTTCAACTCAAGATGAACAAAATGATTTCAAACAACATCGAAGCTTCAAGTCTAGTAAACAACCCAAACATTGAATCCAACTCCAATGGGTGCATGATACTAGAACTTGTTACTTTAAGAATAGAGAATAATCGTCTACCCAATACAATATAACATCATAAAAATGTTACCAATGAAAACAAGGAAGTGAAACAAATAGCGGATAAGAAGATCAACGAGATAGTTGGAGAGTTATGTAAGAATTTAGAAGATCGAATTCGAATGATGAGCATTAGAATAAAAGTGGTAGAACAACTTCATATTGATAACAAGGAAGTCTACATGAAAACAAGAGATAAGTACTTGAAAGAGAAGACTGACATGATAATTATTGAAGACATGATGAAGGAACTAAACAGGACGGAAGTTAAGTTCGAGGAATTCATCGATAATATTATGAGGAGGGTTTCAACGTTTTCTTGTTGGGCTGTGTTTGCAAAGGAATGGGCTAGGAAAAAAGGATTGGGAGATAAGGAACATGTAGAAGAGATAATGGAATTAAGGGAGAAGGTGAAGGAAATGGAGAAGGTTTTGAATGAGAAGGAAGAAGAGATTACTATGATTGGGGGAGAAGAAGGAGGCTATTAGACAGTTATCTGTTTGGATTGATTATCATCGAAACAATAGAAGGGTTTACTTGAAGGAAATTGTCTCAAGAAATTATCGAAACCTTAAGATTTTGCGAATTAGGAAGATTTCAAGTATGCTGTCGAATTATTGTAGGGGATGAATGCGAGGCGCTTTTATTTCAAAACAAATAATTCCTGAAGCATTATAGAAATGATGGATTTTGAATTAAGAAATTTAATATTGTTCAAGATTTGGTTAATCTAAACTATATTAGCAACCTCCAATAAGCTTATAAAACATGAATAAAATGTATTATTTATAATTATATTAATAAAATTAGAGTGGCGCAGCAGAAGCGTGGTGGGCTCATAACCCACATGTCACAGATAGAAACAATACTCTTATATATATATATATATTTCCATTTATTGTTTTATTTAGTTAATCAATTATATTTAGTTACGAATGTTATTAATTAAAGTAACTAAGATATAATCATACAAATGATATTACCTTACGATATGAGAACTTCATTGTCTTGATAATTTTTCATAATCGGTTCAATGAAAATTCTTTTGATATGTTGTTCTTATGGTTCTCTTATAACTTAAGAAATGAACATTTTCAAATATGATTGTCATGTGTGATACTTGGTAGGCTTTCATTATTACAGAATAGTTGAAACTATTTTAACAAAATTCCAAACTCTCATCTAGTATGAATTCCGATCAACAAGGTCCGGGTTCTTCTTCTATCATCAATGTAATTTCTGGATCACCGTGATCAAGTAATCGATGAAATACAATATACACAACAACTCGTGGGTGTTTTTTTATTATCAATTGTTCTTTTCAGGTGATATTAACTTGGAGGGTATTTTTTCATCTTCAATCGTCAAATAGAACTGACTAGATTCATCGTCTTATGGATGCATACAGAGTCTCTATACAGGGACACATGATTGCAACATGCTATTATATGTATATGTTTCTATCTCGTACATGTATTTTGCATGAATGTTTCTATCATTATGAAACCAATTTTTTGAAACACATCATTGTCATGAAGATAAAGTGGAACATAAGATGCACACCCAAAATTGTATCTTTATTCTTTTCCTTACATTTTACATGTAGGGATTACAAAATTGGTGCCTAATTGATCAGGCTTAGACACGCGTTTTGTTAAGTGAGAGGCATCCTCTTCAAACTCAGTCTAAGATGGACATTTTATAGATTACAATGAGTCTGCCCGGTTCAGTATGATGTTCATAGTTGATTATTGGACCAGGAAAACAAAACTTAAAAAAATCAATTTTGAAATTGCCGAGTGACCTTCGAGTAGTGGTGCAAACACCAATTTTCAAAAATACTCGAAGCTTCATATGTTTTAATATGTTTAGAATGACCGTCTTGAAAAATCATGAACTTTGAGTATAATATTGTTGTTGCACAAAATGTGACAAATAATTAGTTCGGGAGTCATTTATTTGTCCAAATATTATTTTCAAAAAGAGACAGAATTCGAGAAACCTGAAATATTCAGATTGAACGGTTAGAAAAATATTGAATTTTGAGTATAATATTTTTGTTAGCCATTGTGTACAGAAGGCCTTAAAAAGGGAAAAATTGTTAAAACCGAGTTGAATCGGGTGAGTCGGGAGCGGGTCAACATAGGTCAATGCTCTAGAATTTACGTCCAAAAACATTAAAAAACGCATATGCTGATGCCAGAAACGAGGTTTATTTTAAAAGTGCTCAAAACTTGGATTTTGAGGTATTTTCTGCTGATGAAATTCTGGAGGCACATTCAACTATAAAAAATCACCCAGGTCACTATACTCTATGAAATTAACTATTCTTGGATATTTTTGAAATTTGGAAGAGTTCTCAACAATGTTCGTTTATATAAGGAGTAACTTCGACATTTTTAACCCCTTTAAATCGGTCGTAGAAAATGATGCGAACAAGACGAGATCAAACTAGACATTACCTTAGTGTTTAATTCACATCTTATGTGGTAGTGCTTAGTTTTTAGATTGTGACCTATGGATGGAAAGATAATACGTAGCCCGTTCGAATTGCAATGGTCCCGTATCACCAATCAACGATTAAGGAGGTAAATGTTATCCCAACAACTCAATTTAGGCTAACCCATTTTGTTCTTAGAGCAAACTGGAGCATGGGGTGACTTTAAAAATTCATATATTTTATTTGGTCTACTATTTTAGAGAACGAGATACCATTGTAAATTATTTTGAGTTAGCTTTCATTTGATACCATGTAGCACTCCCAGTTCGACTTACAGCCTATGTGACGTCGTATGTATGTCATGTTGTTCAATTAAAGACCCCCGACGTTCCATCAAGTATTGTATGGATCTGCAGCCAATTTTGAAGATTTCTTCTAACACAAAAAGTGAAATCTAACAAGCTCACCTTTCTAATGCGTAATAGATCAACCTCAATGGTGGTTTAAGTCAAATTTATGGACAATTGAATTCTTAGTTGAACCAGATTAGTAGAAAACTGAAACTAGAAAATATCTAACTTCAAAAATTTGTAACTTGGTCTACACTTAACCATTTGGTTGGAGCATGGGTCTAAAGTGTAGCTTGATTGGTTACCTACACAAGAAAAATAAGCCCAAGCATGGCTGTGAAAAATTTTAGGTCGGTTTAACTTGCTGAAGAAGTTACCGTTTTTTTCTCAATTCTGAAATTCTAATATACCTTTATCCAAGAGTTTATATAGGAGTTACCTTGTTTAATTACGGGACAGTTATTTCAATTCTTAAAAAACACATTTAAGAGAAAGTGAGAGAAGTTTGGAAAGAAAACAACCAATTGGTGAGCCTTGAAAATTCCGATGAGTTCATCTTCAATCTAGTTCTTCTTTGTTTCTTGTCTTCTTCAGGTAGGCTTCTCATTTTCAATCCATTTATAATTCATAAATGACACCAATGTCGACGTGATGTTGGATATAGTTTGATTTATTAATTACATTTCGTTTTTTTAATGGATTGATGCTTGGATGAATTATGTTTGAATTTCTTGGTTCCCTAGGATTAGTTGAGTCTAGTTAGGAAGAATCTAGGCCAAGACTAGCCTCGCTTCTCAATTATGAAACTCGTCAGAATCACCGAGTTTTGGTTGCCGGAGGAAAAACTATCGGCCAGTTATTCAGCGATGTTCTAGAAGGCTACATCAGCACAACAATGTTGCAATAAAAATTTTGAAGAACGAGGAAACTCTTGTGAGGATTGAGAAGTCCTCGCGACATTGTCGATGAAATTACAAACGGTAATTGCAATCTATTTTACTAGAGCTATAGAAAAGCATCCTTCGCATCCTCTACCCCACATTCTTTCATTTAATAATGATCTTCGGATGTCACCATTGTTTCGGTGAGCCTTTTTCGTATTGATTTTTGTTTTTCCAGTGTTGAGTCAATTAAAATGAACTTAGGAAATAAGTTTATTTCAATTAATATTGTTCTAATTATGAGCTGACATTATTTAGATGATGTGATGATTAATTAAAATAAAACTTAGTCATGCACAAGTAAATCTAAAGAGCTTAAATTTATATTCTAAACAAATAAGACTAAATTGTAAATTTGACGTTGTACAGGTACAGATTTAAAGAAGACTATCTATTTGGACGTCGTCTAACTCCCTTAGACGTGATCTAAGGAGTGCGTATTTAGACGCGGTCTAACTTCTTTAGACGTGGTCTTAAGGGAAGCATAGTTAGACAAGGTCTAACTCCTTTACAAGGTCTAACTCCTTTAGACCCAGTCTAAAGGAAATCATAGTTAGACACGGTCTCACTCCCTTAGATGTGATCTAAGGAGTGCGCATTTAGACGCGGTCTAACTTCTTTAGACGTGGTCTTAAGGGAAGCATAGTTAGACAAGGTCTAACTCCTTTAGACCCAGTCTAAAGGAAATCATAGTTAGACACGGTCTAACTCCTTTAGACGTGGTCTAAAGGGAAGCGGAGCTAGAAACCGTCTAACTCCTTGAGACATGGTGTAAAGGAAAGCGCAATTAGACGTGGTCTAAAGGGAAGCGTAGTTTGACGAGGTCTAACTCTTTTTGACGCGGTTAAGGAAAGCACAGTTAGATGCGGTATAATTCCTTTAGATGTCGTCTAAAGGAAAGCGTAGGTAGACGAGGTCTAACTCCTTTACATGTGGTCTAAAGGAAAACACAGTTAGACGAGGTTTAACTCCTTTAGATGTGGTCTAAAGGGAAGCATAGTTAGACGAGGTCAAACTCCTTTAGACGCGAGCGTAGTTAGATGAGGTTTAACTCTTGATCCATACGACCCAAACCATGGTCTGAACCACTCTAGTCTTGATCGAGCATAGATCGGCCAAACTGAACCCAAACCCTAGGACTCCGGTCTTAAGGCATGTTTAGTTCCACTTTTCAAAATCCTTTTTTTTTTTAAATTTTGGAACCCAAATCTATTTTAAAATAATCCCGAAAGGTCAGAATATTTTTTATATATTCAGGATGTTTCCTAAACCAATATTTTGGAATTTATTTTCAAATTCTAACATTCTCCTCTAATATTTTTAGGTTTGTTAATTCTAAATACTAGCGCAACAAATACATACACTTTTAAATAATTTTGTACAATTATATAAAGTCCATCCTTGCTTAGGACCCTGGACTACTAATGAAAGATAATAAATGTTATAATTTGATTTATAAAAGCTATATTTTTTTTATTTTAGAAGAGTTTTTAAAAATCGCCCTTAGGCGGGCACAAAGGATATAGCGCGAAAGCCCTTTCTCGAGCGTAAATAGACCACAAACCACCATATTTTTAGAAACTTTAGTATAAATACGTATATACACGTATCATTGTATTGATTTTCATAAAATCACTTAGCGACTCTGATTTTCAAATAAATAATCTTTTAAATGATTGATAAATTTACACCGGGTTCTGGTTAAACTATTATTTAGCCTCTCAAATTATTAAAATTTGAAAAAATGATTAATTATTTTTACATATTTAATTTCTTACTACTTCAGGCATTTTCAAAATCTTGTAAAAACTAAATTATTATTTTAAAAGACGTTTGGAATGAAAACTAAGATTAAAACGCATCGAACCTCGAGCCACCCCACAATATGAAATTTCCCCCCGTTTTGCCACGCGTCCGCCTCATGAGGCAACACATGTTAAGCTATGAAGAACCGAGGAGATACCATAGTCATTTGGGGGGTTACAATCGGTTTACGGTTCAGTCATCTTTTTAATTAAAACATTATTTTAAAAGATTTATTGAAATATCATGACTATTGAAATTAATTACAATAATAATTAATATTTGATCAAATTTCAAATAGTCCTTTAGATTTGAAATAATCAAACAAAAATTTAATAAAAGAAATCTTTACTTTAATTAATTAAAATTAATTAATTTAAAAGATTATTTATTTGATAAAGAATTTTCAATTAATTTATAGTTTAAAATCAATAAAAAGTATACGTATAAACATAAGTTAAATTAGAGTTTTGCTTTGGTTCGTAGTTTGGTGATATTTAAGAAATTATTTACGCATTACATCCTTCGTATCCGTTAAAAAATAGTCTATACTTTTATAAAATATTGGCTTTTGGAAAATTGGTTGTCAAACGTTTTATTTTAACAAATTAACCTTCGGGTCCTCTACATACACATATATTTTTGTATTTAAAATTGAAAATCAAAATTTAATTTATTGTACAGGAAACTAATGATATTAATTGAAAAGAAATTTACTTGAAGAATATCGGTTTTGAATGCATTATGGTTTAAAAATAAATCTAAAACAAGCCATCGGTTCGGGTGCTAAAATCCCCAATCGAAGTGTTGAATTCCCTCAATCGAGGTGCTAGAATCATCGGTCGAGGATCGAGGATTCTCTGTTAGGGTGTTGGATTCCTCGGTCGAGATGATGAATTCCTCGATCGAGGTGCGTGAATCCTCGGTCGAGGTGCTAAATTCCTCGGTCGAGGTTTGGGGATTCTGGGTCGGGGATGGAATCCTTTATTGAGGTGCTGAATTCTTCGGTCGACGTGCGAAAGTCCCTAGTTCAGGGTGCTGAATCACATGGTCAGATACGGGAATCCTCGGTCATAGGTTAGCCTCAGGCTAATTTTTTTTGGTCTTACGTTTGAAGAAAACTCGATCATGGGTTAGCCTTGGACTATGTTTTATTAGTCCTAAGTATGAAGAACACTTGGTCCTGGCAAACTCGGGCTAGGTTTCTCGGTCCTTAAGAACACCAAACTACAGATTTAGTGATTTCGTTTAAGGCCCGGATCCTTTGTTACAAGGACATGGGAAGCTTGACAAAGTTCATAAGATCATTTCGAATATTATCCCGAGGTGCCATTAAATTGGGGTTGGGGTGAGGTCCCATTTAATCAAAATAGTTTTGTCTCCCAAAATGGATTTTTGATTTTTAGGCTGTGATGAAGTGTAAGAAGCTTGTCAATAGCTTCGTTATACCTATTCGTTTTGACCAATTCAAGAACTAAAAAAAATTATAATTTTTTTTTGTGTTGGATCAAACATGATCATGTTGGATTGGAACTATTCCATATAAGTTCACAACATCATTAGAAATATGTTGGGAAGCTTTCTGGGTTTTTATTTTTTGGAAATATCTCATGAACAGAAATCCCGATTTTGAAAATTTTCAAATTCAAATTTAGGAGTTTATGATTTAGATTGATTGATTAGAGTTTTTTTCAACAAAAAACTTATAAATGATATCGTTTTCCAATCAAGAAATCTAATAGTTAGGCAGTATAAGAAACTGTTAAAAATAAATATAAATATTTCACTTCAAATTGGTAAATTGAACTATGGTGTGATTGGAATCTTACTTAAAGTTGGAGAACACTCCTTAGATCTTAGCGAAGCTTTTTGAACGCCTAAATTAGAGCCTTCAGGTCATGCACAAAAATTCCAAAAGGCCAAAAAAAGCTTGAAACTTTAATGACAGATATTTTTCAAAGCTTGATTTAGTGCATGAGATTGGATCTCTTTCATTCGTTTTTCCCAAATTCGGGTTGTGAAGAAATTGGATCAAATTTGGTCGAAAGCCATCAATGGAATTATTGTCTCTTCTTAACTCTAGTTGCTCGATCGAGCCATTATGAGACCTATGATCGTAGGGGAATGATCACCATGGTATGAGGATCACAATGGCTTTTGAATCATCTGTTTTGATAGACTATTACCAAAGTTCCATCTTTGACAAATCAAGGATGGGATATGTTCTTATCATGTTTTTTTTTGCGAGGAAAAGACAAACTAGGAAAAACGGCATCATTTCGGGCGAAAAACAATTGTCTGACGCCCCGTATGCTTTCCGTCCATGTTCCGTCAAATATTGGACGTTCTTTCGCATCTCGGCCAATGACGTTGAGGCACCCGTTTATGGATCTGGTGCTGCATGGAAACGTCTTTGCTCTGTTGCAGCGGGCTACGCGATTGGCTTATAGGCGTTGGATGATAATCCAAAACACTTCCTAGGGCTGTGAGGCATTGGATTATGCCAAATTATTTTAATTTTTATGTATGGTTTTGGGTTTAATAAATAATTTATTTGGATAAAATGGATACAACATTTATTCTATATTATTTATTTCTATTCTCCTTGATTTCTTTAAATTAATATGAGTTAAAATGAGTTCACCATTTATCTTAAATTATTTTATTTTCCTTGTCCACAATCTAATAGTTAATTAGGATTAATTATTACAATAATTAATCGAATTAATTATTTAATCATGTTTTGACCTTAGTTTTAATATGTTTTTATTTTATTTATTCAAAATAATTATTTTAAATTAATAAATTGGGTATGTAAAATTTTATTGCTGACAGAGTGCACCTCACGAATCAAGTTTGATTATAACGAAGTTTTTTTTGAAAATATGGATTCTAGCATGACATCTAACATTAAGTTTTTTTTATCCAATTTATAATATTGAGGGAGATGGAAAGATAGAACCTAGAGTGAGTTGACGTTAGAATGGCCTGTTGTGTAGAATTCGTCTATGCTGTCCAAACATTGATCAGGACTCAAGGATATTCTTGGAGATTATCCTAACAATGATATTTTCTTGAATCCTGTTTTACAGATATTAATAATGTATCCGCAAAATCTATGGGATAATGGTACAAAACAACTATATATTTTTGTTGAAAAATCAACTATTATTAGACATGAATATGAACAAACCGTTCATGTTATAAGCATTTTTAACTATCGGCCAATATTATTTGGTTAATACTTGTTGAGATGATTATAAATGATAATATGTAGTGTCGATAGGTGTGACAAAGAAAGGCCATGAAAGTTTGGCAAACTTGTCAGGTTGTTACCAACAAGTAATATCTTAAAAGAGATCATATATGTAAATGATCATGGGAACTACCACTGATGTTTACTTGAGAGTTAATGAACTTGCACGTGAGGGTTACTAATAAGTAATATATTTGAAGTGATTATATAAAAATGATCAATGGTACTATCAATAAATAGGTTTATGTGAGGGTTTATAAACTTGCTCACGAGTGTTATTAACAAGTAACATGTTGAGTAATAAAGTGGTCGAGATCTCATCTGAGAATGAGATGCTCAAAGAAAATTTACAAATTCTATCTTCATAAAACAGTCAGTTAAATTATATTTTTAGTTCATGGACAAGGTCTGGAGAAGTTGTCAAATATCAGATTAGTTTGTTGAAACATGTTGGATCCAAATCCGGTTTAGGATTTGATAGCAATGACCAGACCAGTCCTATAAAAAGTTAAACACAGAAACTGAAAAGCTTAAGCCAATAAGCTTTGTCAAAGGGAATTTAACTAATACTGAAACTGATCCAATACATGAGAAGTTAACTTTGAAGGATGAAATAACTTATGTTCCGCCAAATATTAGTTGGCTGAAAATTAAGTTAGAAGCAGCCAACAAGTCTGGCAAACCAAAACCTGACAAGAGGTCAAGGAGTTTTAAAAGAAAATCATCCTCTAAAGCTAAGGCATCAATGACTAACAAGAAAACTTCTGTTAAGTCTACATCATACGCATTAATCACAAAACAAAATGGAAAAACCATCAAAATAACTCAAATATGGATTCCTAAGGGACTGATTGACCGAGGACCCAAGTGAATGTGGGTACCAAACGATTGTAAATATTGTTTTGTGTAGGTACAACTAAGTAATTGTCTAGAGGATTCTGTTTGGTATCTGGACAGCGGTTGTTCCACACACATGACAGGAAATAGACGGCTTCTAACTGATATAAAAACTGTTCATGTCCTAAGATCATTTTTAGTGACAACAAGAAGGGTAAGACCATGGGTAAGGGTAAGATTATCCATGGTAATCTAACCATTAATAATGTTTTACTTGTTGACAATCTGTGTTATAACCTGATTAGTATTAGTCAATTATGTGATAATGGCTTGTCGGTTGATTTTTAAAATCATGAATGCCTGGTTAAGGATCAGTATGGTAATACCTTACTGACCAGAAGTAGGGTAGGAAACTCTTATAAAATGAACTAGAAAAATAAGATATCTGACCTTATGTGCATGATTGCCAAAAATAACCTGAAATGGTTATGGCATAAAAGATTAAACCATCTAATCTTTAAAACCATCAACAATATTTGCTCGCATAATTTAGTGTTCGGTTTACCTAAATTACAGTTTTATAAAGACAAGGTTTGTCCTGCTTGCCAGTTAGGGAAACATGGCAGATCATCCTTCAAAAGTAAAGGGAAATCTCAATCAAGCCATTGCTTACAACTTTTACTCATTGATCTGTTTGTTCCAATTCCTGTAAAGAGCTTAGAAGGAATGAGATTTACCTTAGTAGTTATTGATGATTTTTCACGATTTACATGGGTAGTATTTTTACAGTCTAATGATCAAACTACTGAAAATTTGATTAAGATCTTAAGAAGAATTCAAAACCTAAAATCTTTAATTATTGTTTCTATTCGAAGTGATCGGGGAACCGAGTTCACCAACAGACACCTAACTTCTTATCTCGAGGAGTCTGGTATTAGACACGAGTTGTCTAGTACCAGAACTCCACAACAAAACAACATTGCTGAGAGAAGAGTGAGGACACTGAAAGAAGAAGCGAGATCTATGCTGGTTGAATCAGGTGTTCCTCAGATGTTCTGGGCAGAAGCCATAAACACAGCATGTTATACATAAATTCAGTCGATAATCAATAAATGCTTTGACAAAACACCCTATGAACTGTTTTACGGGAGAATCCCTATAGTGTCTTACTTCAAAGTATTTAGGTGTAAATGTTTTATTCATATCAATGGGAAGGATTATCTGACTGCTTTTGATGTTAAAGTAGATGTTAGAATCATGTTAGGTTATTTCTCAGTAAGTAAGACTTAAATAGTATACAACAAAAGAACACAAACTGTTGATGAATCCCTACATGTTATTTGTGATGAGTATGTTGAAAGTAATCTCATTGATCCCATCGACCTTGCTAGCATATTAGAAGCGACAATTCTTGAGTCTGTGTGTGAGGATCAAGCTCTAGCTAAATGGATTCCATTGTCTGATCATGTGGCTAATCCGGTTGAGAACCAACCAGGCGTTCAAACTCCTGTTCAACAAGACGGTTAGAGTTCAGACGTCGCGGAGCCATCTGGTCAGATGATTAATCATTTAGAACCCAACTTCAGATGGAACAAGAATCATCCACAAGAATTGATAATCGGTAATCCTAACTCTTCTCGTACGACAATGCGTCAATTAATGTATGAAATGGCCAACTCCACCTTTATTTCTCAAATTGAACCCAAGAAAATTGGTGAAGCGGTGCTTAATCCAGATTGGACCAATAATATACAGGAGGAGTTAAATCAATTTGTGAGAAATAAAGTGTGGCATTTAACTCCAAGACTGACTGATCAATCGATCATTAGAACTAGATGAGTTTTTAGAAAAGAGCTTAGTGAAGATGGCTTAGTTATTAGAAACAAAACCCGGTTGGTTGCCCAAGGATACAAACATGAGGAAGACATTGACTTTATTGAGTCATTTGCACCTGTAGCTAGACTTGAGTAAATTAGAATATTCCTAGCTTATGCATCATTTAAGAATTTTAAATTTTTTCAAATGGACGTAAAAAGCGCATTTTTAAATGGTAAACTAAATGAAGATATTAATGTTGAACAACCCCTGGTTTTCTTGATCATACTTTACCAAATCATGTTTTTAAACTTCACAAAGCTTTATATGGATTGAAACAAGCTCCAAGAGCTTGGTATGATACTTTGACTAAGTTTTTGTTTGATCATGATTTCATTATTGGAACTGTTGATAAAACACTATTTAGATTTGTTAAAGATTCTCACATTCTACTTATTCAAGTATATGTTGATGACATTATATTTGGGTCAACTAACCCTATATTGTGTGAGAAATTGCTAAGTTGATGCAGGATAGGTTTGAGATGAGCATGATGGGAGAATTAACTTTATTCATCGGCCTTCAAGTTTGTCACCTAGAGAAAGGAGCATTCATAAATCAAGCCAAATACACCAAAGAGCTGTTGAAGAAGTTCGGGAGAGAAAACTACTCTGCTGCAGCTACTCTAATGAGCTCCTTTAGCAAACTAGACAAAGATGATGGCAGCCAGGGTGTAGACATCACTGCCTACAGAGGTCTCATCAGATCCTTGCTCTATCTCACGTCCAGCAGACCAGACATTCATTTTGTTGTTGTTGTCAGTGGAAGATTCCAGACTAATCCTAAACTCTATCACTTTACTGTTGCTAAACGTATTTTGAAATATTTAAAGGGAACTCAAAATGTGGAACAGTGGTATCCGAAGGATTCTAGTTTCTATTTAACAAGTTTCTCATATGCAGACTATGTAGGGTGCAAAATAGATAGGAAAAGCACGAGTGAAACTTGTCAGTTCCTTGGAGATCGTCTAATCTCATGGTTCAGCAAGAAGAAGACGTCGGTTGTCACGTCTATAACTGAAGTAGAGTACCTTACTACAGGGAATTGTTGTTCTCAGCTCTTGTGGGTTCAACAACAGCTAAGGGACTATGGGATTGAGGCAGAAGAATCTCCAATTTTCTATGACAACACAAGTGCAATTTCCATCACCTACAATCCAGTTATGCATTCTCGAACAAAGCACATCGAAATCAGACATCATGTCATCCGAGATCATGTCAGTCAGAAGTATATTCGCCTTGAATATGTTCCAACAGATTAACAAACGACAGACATCTTCACGAAGCCACTACCCGAGACTAAGTTTTCTCACTTTAGAATTATCTTATGACTTGTTGATCTTGACTGATTTTCTTTTGTGCATGAATTAAGGGGGAATATGTTGTTCAAATGTAACTGGACAGACAAGTAGACAGAGGTTTCAATACGTCCAATAGATCAGTAGTCTAAAAAGTATATTTACTTTGACATAACTTTGCTTAAGTAGTCTACACCTCCGTTTGGATAAAAGTCTTGGTTGATAACCTGCACGGTTAAATATTAAAGTCTAATAGACGTTTAGACGTTCTTAAGACAAGAGCAATTGGAAGTTCACGTCTAACCAACTACACGTCTAGCACGTGGTGTATATGCCTAATTAGACGTTCAAAGTCTAATAGACTTTTGACTGTCTATAAGACAAGCATGATTAGACGTTGACATCTAATAGACGCATATCCAAATTAGAGGCAAAGAATTTGGAATGTAAATTAGACGTCTAACTACTAATGTAATTAGATTATTCATCTTCTGGATATTGGGACAACTGTCCACTGCCACCGTATCTGTCTATGTACTTTTCCCGCCAAAATTAAAACAGTCACCTCTCAAATGAATTGAAAACATGTGTCTTGCAATGTTCAAAGAGTGACTAAAATGTCTGATGACCTTTCAATACACGTCTAACATTAATAGCTTATCTCATTATTAATATTAAATGCTAGCTACCTATACTAATGCGTCTCTTGGGAATAGATATCTTAGGCTTTTGACGGTTAATATAATCATTACATAAATAGACATACGTCAGCATTTCTCTATTTAAGAAACAGTAATACTCAAATGTTTGAGTATCTCCCTCTTGAATCTTCGACTCTCTCTCTCTAAGAGTTCTTCGTTTGTCTCTTCGTATTCTTTAAGAAATCTTCACCTTCTCTTTTTGAAATGGGTTCTCTTACACCTTCGACTCTTCAAATCAACTTCTACTATGTTTCTATTATGGAGATTCCAGGGATTGTGGCTATGTTCGAATCGCTAAAAGCTTCTAGCCTCGAGAAATTCCTCCAGGCCCCCGTCGTCATTCATGGACCTGAGGTTCATGAACTTTTCAAATACGCTGGGCTATATGAGAACGTGCTCGTTGTAGCCAAAATATTTGATGATATTGCTGCATTCACTGAAGTGTCCTTCGCTCGTTTCTTCAACCTTCCATCCGAGGGACTGTCTGAGTTCCCCACATCTTTGAAGGAAGTCCTAACTGAAATGGGAATTGTCTTCTCCGATACTTTTATTGATGGGACTCTAGTTCCTATCAATAACTATGGACTGACCCCTTGGTGAAAGTTGAATTCTCTTTACTCAACGACATCATTTCCTGATCCCTTTTGGCCAAGGGATGTTCTAACCATTACTCGAAGATGGTCTTCGAGATGTTGATTGCCATCACCAAAGGGACAACAATCAACTGGTCGAGTGTCATTTTCCGCAATTTGATGGGGATGTTTGAAAGGAAATCCCCTGGATATGTTGCCCTGCTCAGCATGTTTCTTCCTTCTATCCTTAATAGTGTCTCTGACCTTGGGATTCTCATCAAATCGTCAAGTGTCCTGAACTATAAAAAGGTTCTTGACTACATTGTCCAAGATAGGAGGCTCAAGCAAAAGAAAAGTAATTGGGAGACCCTTCTGGCCGAAAGAGATCAGTAGGAATCCATCTCTCCCGATGATGTTAAAAAGGGGGAAAAGGGAAAAGATTGGCCTTAGATTTAAGGGGAAAGAAAATCGATTGCTGTTTTTGAAAATCTTTCGATTATCGATCAATGTTATGTGTCTTTTGAAAATATCAATATATGAACTTGTGTTAGTAACTGCGTGATGAATATCGAATTTGCATATACATTTCTAATCTTTTATTTAAGTTTTACCATCATCAAAAAGGGAGACATTGTTGGGTCAAATCATTTTGACTAATGTTATTTTGATGATGTATTAGTAAAACTTAAATTAAGAAAGAAGCTAAACCGTCTAATTTTTAAAAGTGACTTCTAATGATGATTGGAACAAAGTATTAAAAGGCTAGTTATAGAAATCCTTTTACAAAGTTTAAAGTATATAAAAAACTTAAAATATTATTTGAATAAATTCTAACAACTTTTATAAATAAGGAAATACAATTTTTAACTGTATTGTCAATCAAACTTAATGCGGGTAAATTATTTGAAAATAATTCGTAGTTGGTTTGATCTTGAACTATTTACGGTTTGATTTATTTTTATAGAATAATTTAAATATATAGATTTTATTTTAATGTAATATTAAAGAAAATAAAAATTTTTGTTTTTCTCATCTAAAACACTTAAATAAAAATAAAATCATGACTATAATAATTCTATTTTAATAATTTAAGTAAAATGATTTTAATTTAATTTAATTTTAAAATATAATTAAAAAATTATGAAATTTATATTTTAATTAATAACTTAAATATTAAGTTTGTTTATTTAAATAAAATTCAAACAAAATCTTTAACAGTTGATTAACATCATAATCTACATAATACGACAATTTGGATTCTTTATTATTTTTCTCCAAAAAGATAAATAATTTAAAATTAATAAAAATAGCAATAATTAAAAAATATGTATATATAGAATTAGTTATTTCCTTAATTACATATCATATTTGAAATTTCCCTCCTCTAACCTCTCTCTTCTCTTTCGTTCATCCATATCAGACTTTCATCGGAGATATGAAGTTTTCAATTTACAATTTGAGGTACGCATGAGATTTCTACGTTTTAAGCTATTTTGATTACTTGAATGAAGAATAAAATGTATGAAAAGAGACGGTTCTAAGAATTCGGTAATGGAATATATATTTTGTTGGGTCAAATCATTTTGACTAATGTTATTTTGATGATGAATTAGTAAAACTTAAATTAAGAATGAAGCTAATCCGTCTAATATTTTTGTGCAGGTGCATTAAAACTATTCTTGCTAGACATGAACTGAAACAGGTTAATTAGACGTATTAGACGAGCAGTCTAACAGATACGTAGTTAGACGTGCAGTCTAACAGATACGTAGTTAGACGTGCAGTCTAACAGATACGTAGTTAGACGTGCAGTCTAACAGATACGTAGTTGGACGTGCAGTCTAAGAGATACGTAGTTAGAGGTGCAATCTAACAGATACGTAGTTAAACGTGCAGTCTAAGAGATACGTAGTTGGACGTACAATCTAACAGACACGTAGTTATACGTGCAATCTAACATATATGTAGTTAGACGTGCAGTCTAACAGATACATAGTTAAACGTGCAGTCTAACTCCATTAGACGTGTCAGTCTAATGAGATGCAAGGTTAGACGTTGGAGTCTAACTCCATCAAACAAGTCTGAAGTGATGTATAATTATACATTGCAGTCTAACTCCATTAGACTTGATGGTCTAATGGATCTTGCTATTAGACGTTGACGTCCAACTCTCACTAGACTTGGCAGTATAATGGAGCACGTATAATGCCTCGCTTCAGCAGCTGTTTGAAGTTAGCATACGTCTACCCACGATCAACTAATTGTACGCTACTCATGCTCCACTCATCTGTGTTGTCCAGTATGCTAGCTATTTGAACAAATGAATGAATGCCATGTAAGTAGCAGAAGAATGTTTGGCGCACTACCACTTTAGTACAACCATGATCCTGGTGACAGAGCCTGCTATACTTTTGTACTATGGAGGCTTTCTAATGGGTGCTTGCCACGTGTCTATCCAAAAGATTCGACCGTTGGTGCCTTTTTCTATATATTTATGCCAAAGGACAACGGACGAACGACCCAACTTATTGTCTCAAGAATTGTTGTTTGCTTGCTCACCTGCTTACTGATTTCTTCATCTTCAAGTTCAAGAGAGAATCAAAATCTGTCTAGTTGAGAAATACTCTTAATCATATTGTAAGTTGAACAGAGCCTACAGTTTTCAACAATTAGCTAGTCAGTAAACTGTATTTGATTCAAAAAAGTATAGTGAATCCTTTCGGTGGTTGAAAGAAGGGGTGACGTATGAGGATTTTGCTTAAAACATTCATAAACAATTTGCAGTGTCATTTACATTATGTCTTTCCTTCTCTATTCTGTCTTTCCTTCTCTGATTGGTTCATAGCTTCAAACCTGAGCAAACAATTCCGCACTTGAATTGCTTCAAGAGTTTGCAAGGTTTTGTGAAGAATAGAAAGTGATATTAATCCTTAACAGAATTTCTATCAAATCGTTTTTCAGAAGTTGTAATCAATAGTTAGACCCATATCTCTATTAATTACACTGATTCTACCATATTATATTCAAAAAGTATTGAAAACTAATGTCTATAGTGGATATGAAAGAAATAGAGATTGTTCATTTTTCGTCCGTGATTCGATAGCATAGGCAAGCATAATGCCCAAGTTTATGATTCATGTGAGACCGTGCATAATGCCCAAGTTTCTGAGTCATGTGAGGCTGCGCATAATGCCCAAGTTTCTGATTCATGTGAGGATGCTTACATATTTAAATGTTCGAGAAAGGCTAATAGTTTGTCTCTTTTTCAAGTTTGGAAACCAGAGAGAAATATAGGTTTTCGATAAAACATATTTTTAGGTTTTTTCTCAATTTTACTCCATGTGTGGATCGTTTGTTCTGCTATTGATTTTTTTATTTGTTCTTTCATGAATATATATCTATTTTTGTTTATAAGTGAACTAATTAAGTGAATTCACTGTTAATTTCTGAAACCTATTGATTATAACTATGGAAAATGTTCAAGGAGTTGGGAAAAGTTATTGAACAAACTCTTTTTTATTTGTAAATGGTGTTTCGCAAAGCATTCTTGTGATTTTATTATATGGATCCTTTATTGCTTATTATAATGTGAATTTTTCATCAAATCTAAAAGACATACCTGCATTGGTTGTATTTTACTTTATTTGAAAATGGATCTTAATGAAACTAAAAAACCTCTTGATTTGAGATATTAGTTACATTATGCCATTTCATTTCCATAAGGGTGTATAAGTTCCATTATTGCTAGCTTCTCAATTGTAATAATCGATTAATCATTACTTATGTCTTTTTAAAAAGAGTTCAAGAACTTTGTATTGAAAAATATTTGAATGCGAGGTGGGAAATTAAAAAAATGGAAAGACAATAACTATGGGATGGATCAATTTAATGGGGTATCTTTATGTTTGAATTCATATGCTTATTTCAGCTAAATTCTTTAATCTTTTGTTATACACATGTCTTTTCTTGTGCTGACTATTATATCTCCTTTTTGAAAAAATAGAAAAATAAAGTTACAGACCTTTTTAAAAGCTCATAAAGTAGATTACAAGAATTCACGTGAAGAATCCAACCTAAACACTACCATATGGTGCATTTTTCTTTATGATAAGAATCATCTAAAGAAAATAAAGAACAATGAGCAAGAAGATGTTTCAGTTCTTATTAAAAAGATTGAAGAGACAGGGAGCAATTCAAGATCCAAAATTAAAGTCTTATTGGCACATTCCAACTGCCTTCAACTCAAGATGTACAAAATGACTTCAAACAACATTGAAGCTTCAAGTCTAGTATACAACCCAAATATCGAATCCAACTCCAATGAGAGCATGATATTAGAACTGACAGCTTTAAGAATAGAGAACAATCATCTCCATAATACAATATCCGAAATAGAGAAAGAAAATAGATTACAGTGAGTCATCAAAACAACATCATAAAAAATTTTAACCGACGAGAACACGAAAGTGAAACAAATAGCGGCGAAGAAGATCAACAAGATAGTTGGAGAGTTATGTAAAAATTTAGAAGATTGAATTTGATAAGAAAAATTAAGTAAGTTAATTTTCAAACCGGCCATACATTACAAGTTTTGAATATTTATTCTAAATAATCAAAAAGGGAGAAATTGATAGAAAAATTAAGTAAAGTTAATTTTTGGAACCGGCCAGAAAAACTAAACAACTATTAACTTCTAGGTGCAGGAACAGATCGAATTGTATAAACCGGCTGGAGCCTCATAAAACCGGATGAAGAACACTTCGAAGAAATCCAGTTCCAACTGATCAAGTCAAGATCATAGGAACCGGTTTCTAACTCCTTCAAGAGACCGGCTAGCAAAGACAAAGTCCACATTCCAGCCGGACTATACTAAGTAAGAAACAACCGGAAACTACAGTCTGCAGAGATGACGTAATATGACGAAACAAACGTGTCTCGAAGAAATAAAAGAAGATAAGATCCGATCAGAAGCATGCGAGGAAAGCAATGATGATTTATTAATCCGACCTTGACAGCCGGATGGTGCATACCTGACACATGTTCGAATCTGAAAACCGGTTACGTCATCTCATACTCAGAGGTGTATGCATGCTTGCCAAGTGTCGAGGAAGGTGAAACGTGCAGGCAACCTCCCCGCACCGGCGTGACAATGGATTGACCAATCCCACGATGAGAGAAGAAAGTAATTGTTGGGATCGTCCTTGCTATAAAAGGAAGACGAAGCGACCTCATTAATGGCAATACAAGTTACGAAAATCTTAGAGAGATAAAGAAATCTTATGCGCGATCCAAAACCGGTGTGTCATTAACCGGAAGCTTTGTCTGTGTGTGTTTGTGTTGTATTTGTGTATTTCATCAAGAGTGAATTGGTGTAACCGACGAGTAGCGAGTTGGGCTCGACCGGCATTGTAATTGTTGTAACTTTGAAAGTTAGTGGAGATCCTTCTCATAATCTGAGAAGAAGGGGTGACGTAGGAGGGTTTGCTCCGAACATCCATAAAAAACCTTGTCTCGTGTTATTTCCTTCATTTACTGCCTACTCACTTAATCTAACCAAAACAATCTTACTCCGTATATCAAAAACTGGTCCACTCATAAAACTGACTCCTTTTAAACATCATCTAAGTCATATACGTTGCTTCAGACTGAAACAGACATTTCCGCCCTTGAACCCGGTTCAAGAGTCTGTGACAGTTTGCGAAGTGCTGAGAACGGTTATAGTCTCTAACCGGACTATCACCAAAGTGTTGTGTGTGTTGTAAGCGGCCACCCTCCAGATACCGGAAACACCCCAGTCCTCCAAGGGCGTCCCCGATCCTAACAAGTGGTATCAGAGCGAGGTTCTTAGCACTCAATCAACCGAAGAAGATGGGCAGCATGACCCAAAGCGACAAGCCGCCAATGCTAAACAGTGAAGCGTTTAGTAGTTGGAAGAAACAAATGTATCTACATCTGATCACGTTGGATGATGAGATGAGTCGAGTCCTGAAGGAGGGGCCAATCAAGATCAACAAGGAGCCAGACGAATGGACAAATGAAGATCGAAGACGGAGTAACTTGGACAACCATTGCATGAGGCACATCTATAAGGCTATAGATGATAACACCTTGAACAAGATATCAGACTGCGATAATGCAAAGGAGGCCTGGGAAACGATCATTCAGATCCATGAAGGAAACGAAAGAACAAAGGAGAACAAAATCTTGGTGGCTACACGGAAATATGAAAACATCAGGATGAAACCGGGGGAAAATATGAAGGAATTCAGTAACCGGTTCACCAGCGTGGTCAACGAGCTTCAAACACCCGGAAAGAAGTACGACAACCGAGAAGTAATCATTAAAGCCTTAAGATCACTGCCGAGCACATGGGATATCAAGACCATGGTGATGAGGGAATCAAGCACCCTCGGGCAGATGAAGTTGCATGACGTGTTTGAGGATCTAAAAGCCTACGAGTTCGAGATTAAGTCTCGGATCGAAGATGAAGCATCCACGTCAACCGCAACCAGAGCTTTGGTTACATCGGTGGAACCGGCGGTCCAAGTATCAACCATTCCGACTCCAGTCAAAAACGTTGATCAGATTAGTGAAGATGTGATGGCGATGCTAGCTCAGAAATTAGGGAAATTCATGAAGAAGAATCAGCCACCATCTAATAACGACTTTAATTATAATTATGTAGATAAATCAAATAAAAGATGTTATAACTGTGACGGTTTTGGACATTTCAGGTCAGAATGCAGAAAACCGAGGAGAGACGACAGAAAATCGGACGGAAACTATCAAGGCAACAACTACCAAGGCAACCGGTACCAGGGTAACAACTACCAAGGGAACAACTACCGGAGAAATGACAACCAACGGAACGACTACCGGAGAAACGACGATCAGCATGCCGACAAAGGGAAGGAGATTCAGAAAGCACTCATCGCATCCGACGGAGGAAGCGAGTGGGCGTACACCGACAATGAAGATAATGAAGAAAGGCTAACCTGTTTCATGGCAAACGACGAAGAGGTATTTGATTTCTCTTCTGATGAGTTCTCTAATGAATATTTGATTTCTGCACTCAACGAAATGGTCGCTGAGTTCAGAAACATATCTGCATACATACCGACTCCGGTAGAACCTAAAACCGTAGTGTCAAGTAGTATCGCTGTTAAGACATGCGAAACCGCAATGTATGAACCAAATGAACTATCCTTAGACAATGAGGAGACAGTTCAACCGGTAACTGAAATCGATGAACGAGCACTGTATGTTACGGCTGCGTGGGAGAGATCTCGTCAAGCCGTAAAACAGATGTGTAATTATAAAAGACATCATAAATGTAGATTTGGTATCGGGTACGAACCAAACAAACAAAATGAATCAAAACAACCTAACGGGATGAAACTCACGAAAGACAATCTTCCATTCATAAGATTTGTCAAGAGTTCAACAACCGAAAATGAGGAAGAACATGATCTAAAACCGGAAGAAGAACTAAAATATGTAAGTCTGACTGAATCAGAAAACTGGCTTCATCCTGAGAGAAGGAAAGCCAACCGGAAACAAAATAAAACAAACAGATCTCGGTCTCAAAAAAACTCACCACAACATAAGGCATTTTTGAGCAATGGTCAAGAAGTTAAGCCAAACATTATAAGAACAGATACCGGGAAAGTGATCTGACTTGTTCAAGTCTGGATCCGAAAGGGACTAATCAACCATGGACCCAACTGAATGTGGGTACAAAAAAGGTGTAAATAATTTTCTTTTGCAGGTTAGGAGAAGCAACCGGTTAAAAAACTCAGAATGGTATCTGGACAGCGGATGTTCAAGACACATGACCGACAACGATGAGCTACTAACTGACATCAAGTATGAAACCGGAGCAGTCATAACATTCGGTGATAACTCGTAAGGTAAAACCGTGGGCAAGGGTAAGATTGTCCATGGTAACCTATCCATAAATAACGTATTACTGGTAGAAGAACTGCATTTCAATCTATTGAGTATAAGTCAAATGTGTGATGTGGGCTATAAAGTTGAATTTCATAAAAATGCATGTTTAGTTAAGAATCAGCAAAATGATATCCTTTTAATCGGTAACCGAATGGGAAATATTTACAAAGTTAATTGGAAAACTGATTTTGAAAAACCTGTGTGTATGATAGACGGAAATGATCCAAACTGCTTTGGCATAAACGGCTAAACCACTTGAATTTCAAAACAATAAGCTTTATATGTTCTAAAGAGCTAGTTCACGATTTTCCAAATGTTAAGTTTTCAAAAGATAAAGTATGTGTTGCATGTCAAATGGGCAAACAAATAAAGTCATCTTTCAAGAGTAAAGGAAATTATCAATCTGAACTGTGTTTAGAATTTTTGCATATGGATCTGTTTGGTCCGGTTAAAGTAACCAGTTTAGGAGCCATGCATTATACTATGGTAGTTATTGATGACTATTCTAAATTTACTTGGGTAACATTTCTAGCCTCTAAAAATCAAGCAACTCCAAACCTGATCAAATTGATTTTGAGAATACAAAATGAAAAATCTATTCGAGTAAATAAAATCAGAAGTGATAGAGGAACTGAGTTTATAAATAGCAGTCTAACCACTTTTCTTGATGATTCCGGTATTAGACACGAGTTATTTAGTGCCAGAACTCCTCAACAAAATGGCCTGGCTGAGAGAAGAAACCGAACTCTCAAGGAAGCCGCAAGGTCAATGATAGCTGATTCGAGTGTTGCTCAAAAGTTTTGGGCTGAAGCAATCAATACCGCATGCTACACACAAAACCGATCTTTAGTAACTAAACGTTTTTCCAAAACCCCTTTTGAAATATACTATGATCGAATTCCAAACATACGGTATTTTCGAATTTTGGTAGCAAATATTTTGTTCACAACAACGGCAAGAATTACTTGACCGCTTTTGATGCTAAATCCGATGAGGGAATAATGTTGGGATATTCAGCTGTAAGTAAAGCATACAAGATATATAATACTAGGACTTTAACAGTTTAAGAAACAGCCCACGTTGTTTTTGATGAATCGGTTGAACGAAACACTGCATTACCCTTCGACCTTCACAACAGAATGGAAAATTTCAATATCTATTCTGATGATGAAGACGAGGTTCCGGTTTTTAGACGATTCGTCAATGACCAAGTGGTTGATGCTGAACCTCAGCCTGATCAAGCTGCTTTACCGCAGAAAGTTGACTCTTTAGTTTCTACTAAAGAAATCGGTCGGTCTGATTCTGTTCAACCTACCGATTAGTCTAACCTTGATCAGCCAACCGAAATCTTGATAGACACGTCTCGGATAAACCTCAGAAGGAACAAAAATCATCCTCTTGAACTAGTAATAGGTAACATATCCTCACTCGTCCGAACTAGGCAACAAAATTTGGAACACTATGAAAACTCAGCTTTCATATCACAAATTGAGCCGAAAAAAGTGGATGAAGCATTGTCAGATCTCGATTGGATCCTAGCAATGCAAGAGGAATTAAACGAGTTTGAGAGAAATAAAGTCTGGTACCTAGTCCCTAAACCGAAAAATAAACCGGTTATAGGAACACGATGGGTATTCAGAAATAAACTCAATGAAGACGGTTTAGTTACGAGGAACAAAGCCCGGTTAGTGGCTCAAGGCTATAAACAGGAAGAAGGTGTTGATTTTGAAGAATCATTTGCCCTTGTAGCTAGAGTTGAAGCCATTAGAATATTCTTAGCATATGCAGCTTTCAAAAATTTCAAAGTTTTTCAAATGGATGTTAAAAGTGTTTTTCTAAATGGTAAAGTAAATAAAGAGGTATATGTTAATCAACCTCCAGGATTCAAAAATCCAGAACACGAAAACCATGTTTACCGGCTAAACAAAGCCCTTTACGGCTTGAAACAGGCTCCAAGAGCCTGGTACGATACATTAACACAATTCTTATTTGATCACAAATTTACAATAGGTTCAGTTGACAAAACACTTTTCAAATTTGAGAGAAAGGAACACATATTACTTGTTCAAATTTATGTCGATGATATTATTTTTGGATCAACCGATCCAAAATTATGTGATAAATTCTCAAAAATGATGACTGACAAATTTCAAATGAGTATGATGGGAGAACTGAGTTTCTTTCTAGGACTACGGGTTAAGAAGATTGAAGCCGGAACTTTCATAAGCCAACTGAAGTACACAGCCGAACTACTGAAGAAGTTTGGAATGGACACATGCGCGGAGGCGGCTACACCAATGAGTCCTTCCGTAAAGCTAGACAAAGATGAGGATGGTCAAGTCGTTGACATCATAGCATATCGAGGAATGATTGGATCACTGCTGTACCTAACAGCCAGCCGACCTGACATATTGTTTGCGGTTGGAGTATGCGGAAGATTCCAAGCCAATCCAAAACAATCACATTACACTGCGGCCAAAAGAATATTAAAATATCTGAAGGGAACTCAAGAAGTGGGACTTTGGTATCCAAAAGACTCAAGTTTCAACCTCATAAGCTACTCAGATGCTGATTATGCAAGATGCAAGATCGATAGAAAGAGTACAAGTGGAACCTGCCAGTTCCTAGGTGACCGGCTAGTTACCTGGAGCAGCAAGAAACAGACCTCAGTTGTAACATCAACCGCAGAGGCAGAGTATATAGCAGCCGGAAGCTGCTGTGCACAACTCCTCTGAATCCAACAACAACTAAGGGACTTTGGTGTAGAAGCCAAGGAATCTCCAATATTCTGTGACAACACCAGCGCGATAGCGATCACATATAATCCGGTGTTGCACTCAAAAGAACAAAGCACATTGATATAAGACATCATTTCATCCGGGAGCATGTTCAGGAGAAACACATCCGGCTGGAATACGTCTTGACTGAGCAACAAGTAGTAGACATCTTCACGAAACTGCTACAGGAAGCTAAGTTTTCTCATTTCAGAAATATTCTAGGAATTACTGATGTTAAGCAACTTATATCATGATCATGCATATTGCTTACACACGTAATAATGAAAAACCGGGATATGTGTTCAGGGAGAAGCTCTCGCTTCTCAAACCATATTCAAATAGGCCATTGAACATTCAAAAATGCTAATCGGGAGGAAGTCTCCGGTTACGCCTGATCACTTCATGATGTCAAATCAAGTGTATGCTTACTATACAGATGAAATGACTTGGTAGAAGTGGATATACTTAATCCAAAGTTGAACAAATGTTGATGTGACTCAACATTTCTTCACAATCGAAACAAAATATCTAACTAAAACCGGTCATGGAAAACCGCTTAGTACAAATGCACTCTGGTTTCGATGGAATGAACTTTTCTGGTTAACTTGAGACAACTAACCGCGTTTTCATGCATATCTTGAGAAATGAAGCCTGTAATAAATAAAAATAGTCTACCGCAATCGAGATGACGACATGTGTCCATCATCAAGAAAGGGAGACTCACATTTTGTCAATAGATTTTTATCATCATGAATATCTTGGTAATAATTAGTTTTGCATTTGAAATAAACATTATACACTTCAACAAGTTAAAGCCTATTAACTAATTTATGACATCACTAAGCATGTTTAACCTATTGATCTAGCCGAACCCCTAACTATATAAACCACCCTTAAATCTTCACAAATCTTCACAAAATTCACTATTCACAAAAACTGTCTTGAGTTTAAACTCTCTCAAGAACATGAACTCCCACTCACTAGCAAAGAAAATTTTATTGGCTGAATTCAACTCGATCTACCAATACGAAGATCATGATGTCAAAGAAATGTTCTTATCCGTTGAAAGAAGTGGGCTAAGAGGGTTTCTTAAAAACAGATTCATTCTCGACTACCTAGTAGTCGATGAATTCTTCCAGACCGCAAAGGAGGTGCATCGAGACATAATTGTTGCACAAGTTTACGGTCAGTCCTTTCTATTCAGCAAGACGGATTTCGCTGAATACTGCGGTTTGCCCACTGAAGGGGTAACCGATTTAACCTACTCTCTGGTGACCATGGAAGAAATGTGTCATCGGTTCTCCAACTCTGACATCCCGGTTAGACCCTGGGGTGCTAAAAGCCAACTCTCTCACAAGTACCAGCTTCTTTGTGAGATTATGGGAAAGTCCGTTCTGGGCAGAGAGAAAGGCTATTACTACACCCAAAGGCTTTTCGAGATGATGATCGCCGTTACGGTTGGGACACCGGTAAATTGGTCCTGGATCATCTTCAGCAACCTGAAGAAGATGCTCATTTCAAACAAAATCGGCTACGCTCCTCATCTAAGCGGTTTTTGTGCTAGCTTGGATATCCACTCTAGACCCTTCGTCACTCTCCATCCAAAGCATGTGCTCACTAAGGAGAGAGTCCAAGAGCTGATCGACTGATGGGAAGCAGCTAAGGCAAAGAGGAATCAAGCGGCTGGGTCATCTAATGTTTAAATCATCTCTCCTCCTTTTATCCCTTCCCAAACCGGTAATTTTGTTGTACTACCGGTTTGGTATCTTGAATTAATGAAGATTTTTTCTTTCCACTTTAGTCAAAAATCAGAAAATCATAAAGTAAATGACCAACATTAAATGCGCCGTATCAAACCAAATCAAATCACTCTTGGAAACATAAATATTCGTTTTCAAGAAGCATGCCTGATCCGATTTCACTAGACACAATCTTATCCTCTTGAAAATTGACAAAACATTTATGACCAGACATAAACGGTCTGATTTTTCAAAAATATTCTCATTTAATACACCCAACCGCTCAAGCTATAAAAGGGAGCTTAATCCTTCATCTTCAAACACACTTCCATTACTTCTCTCTCTAAAGCTTGAAAGCTCAAAGAACTCCTTTCGATTTTCACTTTCACTCTTCTCCAAAATGACTGCTGAACTAAGAAACACAATCGTCGTCAACTTCGAAGAAGTAAAAGATGGCCGGTTTCACGATACCATCTTTCAACCGATCATAGAATCGGGGCTTCAAAACTTCCTTGAAGGCTCAGACACCATCCTCATAGAGGAGGTGTGCGAGTTCTTCAACAATGGACACATTCTTGATGATGGTAGTATAAGAACCATGATTGACGGAAGATTTCTTCGGATTGCCGAAGAGCATTTTGTTGCTTTCTTCAACCTTCCAACTGAAGGGTTCTCTGACTTCCCAACGCTATTCTTTCCGGCTAAGGAAGACTTCGGCTATATCTTCTCCTCTTCCATCGAACCGGTCGACGACCACGGGAAGAAAGAAAAACTCGCCCTGCACTACCAAGTCTTTCATGATTTGGTTCAGCGGTCTATCATGGGCCGAATGCCAAACCAAAACTATAACCGGGAGGCTTTCGACATCATGATAGCCATCATCCGCAAATCGCCAATCAACTGGTCCTCCTACCTCTTCAACAACTTGAAGCAACTCATAACCGCTTCAAGAGGAAGGGTCGGGTTCGCTCCACAAATCACTCGATTTCTAGAGACTCATCGCCGCAACCTTGGGCCCGGTGTCCCTGTCGGACCGGCCAGCACAATGAATCTATCCATGCTAAATAGATGGATATCGAGGATTGAGGAACGGACACCCGACAACACCGTGTCCAAGTGGCTTGTTAGAATGGTGGAAGGGGATTGGATAGATCTAGACTAAGTTGTTTGTTTTTCTTTCCGGTTTTTGGTCATTTTGCTGTAAGACCGAAAACCGCTTCACTACTCTTTCGGGCTTAGTTTATAAAATTTTCTAATTTTTAAAGTCTCCGGTTATTCACAATATCTTTCTTTCCGGTTTTGAATTCAATAAACATAAGAATTCATGTTAAACGAAACTTCTGGTTAACAAAGCTTCATGTAAATCAAAAAAAGAACGAAAAGTTTGAAAAACTTACCGCCGCCCACGGTTTTACCGCACAAAATTTACCGCTCATTGTTTCTCCGCATTTACCGCCGAAAATTACTGCAGTAACTTTTGGAGGGAAAGTTGGCGCCAAAATATAATCAAGTGACGGTTCGTCTTCCAACCGTTCGAAACCGCCTCCTATATAAGTTCAGATCAGTTCATTTTCTACACAAGCTTTCTCTCTTTAAAAATTCTCAAATCTTCAAAGGCTCTCGAACTTCCGTTCATCGCTGTTCTTCATCCCTTTCATTCTCAAGGTCAACATGGCTCTAGGTAAAGCACCTTTTCAATGGATGTTGCAGGTCGATTTCAACGACATCGACGAACACGCCGGAGAAGAAAACAAGGTTGTGCTTCAATCCCTAAGAGATTCGGGATTGGAAGCGTTCTTATCTGGTCCTTTCGTCGTGCACCCGACGGTAGTTATGGAATTTCTGGCGACGACGACTTTAACGAAGAGGAAGGTCTCCGCCACCGTCAGCGGTAGAGAGGTTAATATCACGGAGGAGCTATTCTCTGAAGCACTCGGTTTGCCAAATACCGGGTTGGACTTCAAGACCAGCTTGACCGATGCAGAATCAAATGCGGTCCGGTTGGTGATATCGGCTGATGATCAGGATCTGGTGATTCACTCAAGCCGGAAGAACAAACTCAAACCGGAGTTCAAGTGGTTGCTTAACATCATCTCTCGTTCAATTCAGGGTAGAGGAGGTAACTTCGATAACCTGACCAAACTTAAGCTGAAAATGATGATGGCAATTGTCTGCGGTGACAACATAGATTGGGGAGCCGTTATCTTCGAACAATTCTGTGAGATGGTAATACAAAAGGATGGCCGGGTTCAGGCCTTCGCAATGCAAATCGTCAAAATTCTTAAGTTCCTTAATGTGGAATTTGGTGAAGGTGAACCGCTCCCACCCGCCAACATTCTTAACTCAGAGCAAATGAGTGAGAAGACTGTCAAGGCGGCAAAACAGAAGTCTTCAAGAACGAAATCTTCAAAGGGAACCAGTTCATCCGCTCTGGTTGAAGAAGGTTCGAAACAAGAAAATCCCAAGGGGAAGGCGGTTCAAGCCGGGGCCTCCCAGAAGCAAAAGGGAAGGAAGAAGTCATCCGCAAAGAAGAGCTCCAACAAGCCGGCTGACTCAGAGAAAACTCTCTCCTCGGATAATTCTCCGAAGAGAACCGGAGACGTCCTCCAGCCTATTCCCATCAACACCGTTCACCCCATCAATGTCGACTCTCAATCACCAAGACAAACCGAACCCTCGAGGAGCCAAGAAACCGAGTCAACATCAAAGGAGTCAACAAAGGTTAATATTCACTCTGAACACTCCAAGTCCCCTAACAAGGACATCGACGAGATAATGGCCGACGTAGGTTTAAATACCTCAGAATTCATTGTGGACGTAGTCCAGAACATTGCTAAGGAAACCGAAGACGATGTGTCAAGTCGTCTTAAGCCAGCTGATCAGGTTGAAATACCCGGTCAGAGTGAAATTCATCCGGTCGAAGAAACGGCCAAAACTGTGAACATCACCCTTCCGGCTCAGGAGGAAAATACTGAAGAAAAAGAACCATCCGGTTCAACGGGGAACAAGTCCGTTCCAATCGATACAATGCTCCAATCGGCCCAAGTTGGGCCAGCTGATTCAACTCTAACACCTGAAGGTCCAATTCAGGTTAACAAAGGAAAAGAGGTTTTACTCGAAGATTCCACGGTAAAGGGAAAAGTTGTTATGCAAACCGGCTCCCAACCTGAGATCATAACCGAGGACGAGGTTGTTATGTCCGCAGAACAAGAGGAGGAGATGTTTGAGCGACTCATTAGGGATATGGACAAAGATGCTGGTGAGTTGATATCACCATATCACTTATGGGTCAAACTCCGGTGTGAGACAAAGCTGCCAGACATGATCCCGGAGATGAGCGGTAACAAACACTGGGAGAAACTCTTTGAAATAGAAGAAGTGGCTCTCAAGCTGGAAAATACCAATGTTATCCAAGCCGTATTCAGCAAAACCACGGTGATTCACGAATACGCCCGGTTACAAGCAGTAGAAGATGCATTGAGGGAAGCAGAAGGAGCAGCCTTAACTCCTATTGAATCGAGAATGTTTGAACGGTTTCACTCAGTGCGGGAAAAACTCATTCAAAGTGTTGACCGACTCGACGCAAAATGGAGGAACGATTGCAGACATCAATTAACCCATGCCGACCTATATCAAAGCAAACCTTTCTTTGCTGCCGGGGAGACATCAATGACAGCAGAAAACCGGGGAAGTGATCATCCTCAAACTGATAAGACTTCGGAACTTGAACAGGTAAAGCAAGTGGTGATCGATACAATCATATCTTGCCTTGGGAACTACATCATTGCAACCGATGAGAAGATTGCAACCGTTGAAACCAATCTGACGAACATCATCCGGGGATCCGTTCAAGCCGAAATGGCCAACACCGCTCAAACATCGATCAAGTCAATGATAGACGAAGCCGTGCAAACTTCTGTCAAATCATTAATCGCAGAATCCGTCCAAATCCCAACCGCTCCCTTAACCGATATGTTGCAGGCTATGGCCGCTCAGATTGAGGAGCTGTCTAAACTTGAAGTGAGCAATACTCAAGCGCAAATCAACTCTGATGCCGAAACTGCAAAAAGACTTCAAGACGAAGAGAGGGAAAGGGAACGGTTAAGGAAGGAAACTGAAGAGAAAGACCTTGCGCTGGCCAAGCAATGCGAAGAGGAAGAACAAGCAGCTCTCCAAGAACTCATACCGGCTCAACCCTCGCACGCTATGAAGACAAAGAATAAAAACAAGCGAAAGGCGGTTGCAGAGGTGATGAGGCGGGCAGAACAAAACAATCAAAGAGTGATCGAACCTGTCGGGCTAAACGTGCAACCTCTTGATGAAGAAGAAGAAAAGGACCTCGAAGAACTCAACCGGTGTAAGAAGAAAGCAGTAATCTCAACCGCAACTCCAAGCTCCAGACCGATTCTTGCTCAAACGTCTCGACCAAAACCAGTCTGTGCCGGTTTTGGATTCGACAAACGAACTCCCGGCATCTCTAGTGTATAGGCCGGATGGCAATTCGATGCTGAACGAAAAGACAGGGAATGGAGGGCAAGGGAAGAAGAGGAAAGAAGGCGGAAGGAAAAAGAAATTGAAAAGGGGGGACCATCCAAACCTTAGTTTCCTCTATTTTCCTTAAAGAACAATTTAGTTATGTTTGATTTGGTTTCAGAACTCAGTTGTTTTTATCATATTTTGAAGTTATTAATTTCCTACATATTCTTTGAAAAATCAAAACATGTTTTGAAATTTTTCTTTAACAGAAAAAACATCAAATAGGGAGAAATCGTTAAACAGATTTTTCAAACCGGCCATACATTACAAGTTTTGAATATTTATTCTAAATAATCAAAAAGGGAGAAATTGATAAAAAAAATTAAGTTAATTTTCAAACCGGCCATACATTACAAGTTTTGAATATTTATTCTAAATAATCAAAAAGGGAGAAATTAATAGAAAAATTAAGTAAATTTAATTTTTAGAACCGGCCAGAAAAACTAAACAAATATTAACTTCTATGTGCAGGAACATATCGAATTATATAAACCGGTTGGAGCCTCATAAAACCGGATGAAGAACACTTCGAAGAAATCCAGTTCCAAGTGATCAAGTCAAGATCAGAGGAATCGGTTTCTAACTCCTTCAAGAGACCGGCTAGCGAAGACAAAGTCCACATTCCAGCCGGACTATACTAAGTAAGAAACAACCGGAAACTACAGTCTGCAGAGATGACGTAATATGACGAAACAAACGTGTCTCGAAGAAATAAAAGAAGATAAGATCCGATCAGAAGCATGCGAGGAAAGCAATGATGATTTATTGATCCGACCTTGACAGCCGGATGGTGGATGCCTGACACGTGTTCGAATCTGAAAACCGGTTACGTCATCTCATACTCAGAGGTGTATGCATGCTTTCCAAGTGTCGAGGAAGGTGAAACGTGCAAGCAACCTCCCCGCACCGGCGTGACAATGGATTGACCAATCCCACGATGAGAGAAGAAAGTAACCGTTGGGATCGTCCTTGCTATAAAAGGAAGACAAAGAGACCTCATTAATGGCAATACAAGTTACGAAAATCTTAGAGAGATAAAGAAATCTTATGCGCGATCCAAAACCGGTGTGTCATTAACCGGAAGCTTTGTCTGTGTGTGTTTGTGTTGTATTTGTGTATTACATCAAGAGTGAATTGGTGTAACCGACGAGTAGCGAGTTGGGCTCGACCGACATTGTAATTGTTGTAACTTTGAAAGTTAGTGGAGATCCTTCTCATAATCTGAGAAGAAGGGGTGACGTAGGAGGGTTTGCTCCGAACATCCATAAAAAACCTTGTCTCGTGTTATTTCCTTCATTTACTGCCTACTCACTTAATCTAACCAAAACAATCTTACTCCGTATATCAAAAACCGGTCCACTCATAAAACCGACTCCTTCTAAACATCATCTAAGTCGCATACGTTGCTTCAGACTGAAACAGACATTACCGCCCTTGAACCCGGTTCAAGAGTTTGTGACAGTTTGCGAAGTGCTGAGAACGGTTAGTGTCTCTAACCGGACTATCACCAAAGTGTTGTGTGTGTTTTAAGCGGCCACCCTTCCAGAAACCGGAAACACCCCGGTCCTCCAAGGGCGTCCCCGATCCTAACAGAATTCGAATGATGAGCATGAGAATAGAAGTGGAAGAACAGGTTCATATCGAGAACAAGGAAGTCTACATGAAAACAAGAGACCAATACTCGAAAGAGAAGACTGACATGATAATTATAGAGGACATGATTAAGGAACTAAATAGGGTGGGAGTTAAGTTCAAGGAATTCAATGATGATATTATTAAGAGGGTTTCAACATTTTCTTGTTGGGCTGTATTTGCAAAAGAATGGGCTAGGACGATAGGAATGGAAGAGAAGGAACATGAAGAAGAGATAATGGAATTAAGGGAGAAGGAGAAGGAAATAGAGAAGGTTTTGAATGAGAAGGAAGAAAAGATTGTTATGATTGGGGAGGAGAAGAAGTAGGTTATTAGAAAATTATGTGTTTGGAATGATTATCATCGAAACAATAGAAGTGTTTGCTTGAATGAAATTGTCTCAAGAAATTGTCGAAACCTTGGGATCTTGCAAATTAGGAAGACCTAAAGTATGTTATTAAATTATTGCAGGTGATGAATGAGAGGCGCTTCTATTTCAAAACAGATAATTCCTAAAACATTATAAAAATCTTAGATTTTGAATAAAGAAATTTAATAATGTTCAAGATTTGGTTAATCTAAACTATATCAGGAACCTTTATTAAGTTTATAAAATATGAATAAAATGTATTATTTATAATTATATTAATAAAATTAGAGTGGCATAGTAGAAGTGTGGTGGGCCCTTAACCCATATATATATATATATATATATATTTTCCCTTTTATTGTTTTATTTAGTTAATCAATTATATTTAGTTATGAATGTTTTTAATCAAGGTAACTAAGATACAATCATACAAATGTTATGAAACATATTTAGTGTTTATATTTATTGATTAGGAACAAATTATTTTTCATACAAATGTTATGAAACATATTTCTTATTTATAGTATGTTCCTACAAAGTATTTGTTATTTAGACAAACTAGTATTGAAAACTAAGTTGAGAAGGTGTAGATTTGTGAGTATTATAAAAAGTTTGAAATTTGAAGATAGAAATTCAATATATTTAATGATTTATTAAATATTTTTCATCTAGTCAATTATATACACCTTTAATGAGTTATGAGAAAGATCTTAAAAAAAGATTGACTTACAAAATGTATTCTATTTCAAAGCTTATATGATATATCTGGCATTCTTTGCCCATAAGAAATTATTAATATAAAGAGTAAAATATTTCATAATTTAAAATGTTATATATTTTAAATATAAATAAAAGTATTTTGTTATTTTTGTTTATATTTTTGAATGATATGATTATATAAATGATTGACAAAGATAACAAATAATTTAAATTAAATTTAAGACTTGACCTGAAATCTGTTTATTTTCAAAAAAAAAGTTTTGAAGTATTGAATGAGTTATTTGCATAAAAAGCTATCAATAGTTATTTGATTTAAAAAAAATAAATCTCATTCACATAAATTATATATATATATATATATATATATATATATATATATATATTATTGAATGAGTTATTTGGGTACAAAACTAGTTGGATAGTTATTTAATAAAAAAACAAGTCTCATTCACATTATATAAATATTTATTCTCAATTCATATATAATCAAGGGCGGACCATAAATAATTTCTCAGTGCTAAATTAGTTATACTTATAGTATATTTTTTTCCAATTAAATGAATGTATTATTAATTAAAATTTTACAACGATAATATAAATTAAGAAAAATACATTAATAAACACAATTATAAAGTTATTCTTGTTGATGAGTCCAAACAAAAGAAGACAATTTTATTCTATGAGACTCCATTTGTTAAAAATATTGCAATATTTGTTCATTTCAAATTGTTAAAAAAATATAGTTTTCAATATAAACTATTAGGATCGGATACAACAATAGCAGGGTGTTGAATATTGTTGTGTTGATTATCACTTTTAATTTGATTTTAATCTTGTGAGAGATGAAAATATGTTTCTATTCTTCACAATCTTCGTAAACTCTTGAACGGATTAAATTGTGGAAATGCTTGTTCGATTTGAAGCAGAAGATAAACGATTGGAAGATGCAAAAATTAAATAACACAAGGAGTTTTATGAATGTTCGATATTAAACTCCTACGTCACCCTTCTTCTGTTTCCAGAAGGTTTTTCACTAGAAGACTTTGATTCGTATAACAACTACACAAACCCAGTCAGAAACAAAGGACTTAACAACTGTCTATTTCTGAACTCCTAGCTAACACTCTATTGAACAGATAAAATCCTCAACTTATAATACTAATAATACACTCAGGTAGAACAGTAAACAATAGCCTAACTTCACTTAGTGAATTATAGAATGATCTTAGAGAGAGATTAATCACAGAACTTGACAATGTGTAAATGCGTAAGTGTTCATAAGAGAGCTCAGAGATCAAGAAATTCACCGTTGTACTTTAATCACCTTTTATATTGAAGTGTAGCAATGGTCAAACATTTCTCTTAGATACGTGTCAGCTTTCCGTTAGACGCACGCCAGGTGTACGGGAACGTACATAAGAATATATCTTTTAGATCGTGGCATACTGGATTATACTGTGGAATATTTGGTAGAACGTGGGAGTTAAGCCTATAAAGAAGACTTTGTAGAAGACTGATAACGAACGCTGATGTTGGCTATGCTAATTAGACATATAGATAAACGAACGCTTATTCAGACGACTGCTGAAGCAAGGCGTCTGCTCGCGCTTCTTTAGAGCAGAGCATCTGTTGAAGTGAGACGATTGCTCGCGCACTTCTTCAGACTAGAGCGTCTATTGAAATGAGACGTTTGATCGCGGCTTCTTCAGACCGGAGTGTCTGTTGAAGTGATATGTCTGCTTGAGCACTTTAGACTAACACGTCAGTTGAAGAAAAACGTCTTCTTGCTCTTCTTCAAACTAAGTCCTATGTTGAAGCAATACGTCTTCTCATGCTTCTTCAGACTAGAGCGTCTGTTGAAGTGAGACATCTGCTCGCGCACTTCTTCAAACCATAGCGTCTATTGAAGTGAGATGACTTCTCGCGCTTCTTCAGACTAACACGTCTAATGAAGCAAGACGTCTTCTTGCTCTTCTTCAGACTAACGCGTCTGTTGAAGCTAAATGACTTCTTGTGCTTCTTCAGAGTAACACGTTTGTTAAAGAAAGACGTCTTTCCGTTCTACTTCAGACGTACCTGCGCATAAACAATTTACACAACTTAGTTTTGTTCACAAACACATCATTAAAACTATGTCGTATTGATTAAATTTATTCACCTAAGTTCATTGTAATTAATTAAAGCGTTTTTATATATTTCGACTTAATTAATTATTTCTCTCTTAATTAATTTTACCTTTTTTTAAATTAACCTAATCTAACAATTTCCTCGACCTCCTCCATGTTCTGCACCTCGGCCACCTCCTCGACCTGACTTCCCCCTGGAACGAGTTTCCAGACCGCAAGTTTCCCCTCAATTTCTACCTTCCCCCTTTATAACATTATCAACAACGAGGTCAGAAACTTGGAAGCGTTTCTTCTTTTCCTCTTCGAACATGGCATCTTTGCTGACATGGATTTTCACGCAAGCTGGATCAAGAAACATGTGCGCCTTTCTTCCGTCTTCGACACCAAGGTACACCATGTCTTGAATTCGATCATCAAGCTTCTTGAGATGTGGTTCCGCTGTCTTAACATCTCTGTTACATCCAAATACTCTCAAGTGCTCTAGATTAGATCGATTACCGGTTCATGCTTGGTAAGGAGTGCAAGTTCTTAGCACCTTTGTTTGCAACCAGTTCAATAGATAAACTACATGTCGTACTGCCTCTCCCTAGAGGTTTTTCGGTACATGCATGCTCTTGAGTAAGATACTAGAAGCACCCATCACGGTACAATTTCTTCTCTCCACCACGTTGTTTTGTTGTGGAGTGTATGGTGTTGTGAGGTGACCTTCGACTCCTTCCTCTTTACAGAACTCAGCAAATTTATGTGATGTGAACTCTTCACCTCGATCATTACGTAAAGTTTTAGTTTGTGCTCCGACATGTTCTCAACGAGTCTCTTGAACTTCTTGAATGCTTCAAAAGCTTCTCCTTTTTATCTAAGCATGTACACCCACATCCAACGACTATAATCATCAACAAGTAGAAAGTTTGCTTGACTATAATACTTGTTACTTGCGAGTGATGGAGGGCTGATCGAACCACACAGATTTGAGTGCACAAGTTGTAGGGGATGCTCGACACGAAAGTTTGCTTGGGTAGGAAATGGTAGCCTTGTTTTCTTTACAACCATGAAAATCTCACACACTTGGTCGGGGTGTGTAATCTTGGGCAGCCCTATACCCATCTCCTTCTTGCCTATCATCTTGAGCGCATAAAATTTTACGTGCCCAAGTCTCGCGTGCCATAACCAAGCTGGGTCTGCTAGCGATGTTAATAGAGAAACCGGTTACCTCATCTCAAGAGAACACCATTTTGGTCGAACATCTTTAGGAGCAAGCTAGCTAAGATGATCGTGTTTTCCTTTTTCTGTCATCTGACCGAGACTTATAATATTACTTTTCAATTTTGGAATGTAATATACCTTAGTCATTATACGTTGATCTTCATTCTTGCATTCGAACAAGATGGATCCTGAACCCTTGATCTCGACGAGTGAGCCGTCTCCGAACTTCACATTTCCGGTGATTTTCTCGTCGAGCTCATTGAACTTTTCTCGATGAACCCGTCATATGATTGCTTGATCCATTGTCAAGATACCACACGTCGGTATAATTATACTCATCGTCACTTGCGAGGAGGTTCGCCGTGACTTTCTCTTCATTGAGCACCACCACATATGGTTCCTCTTTGGACGATTCTTGTTCGAGCTCTTCGACGTTTGTTTCCTCATCTTCGGACAAAGTGTTCGTCACTTCCTTGGCAATCATTAATGATGGCTCCTCGTTATGGGAGCTAGTGAGGTATGCTTCATCGTTGGGCCTTTGGTTAGGGCAGTCAGACGCGTAGTGCCCATACTTTTGACAAGCGTAACACTTCACTCTTTTCTTGTCTTTGCGGGGCTTGGTGTCTTCTCGTCGAGATGAGCTTTCTCCACGACCTCAACCTCCACCTCGCCCTTTTCCATGACCTTAATTATCTCCACTGTTGTTGTTGCTACTTGACGATCCAGAAGAAAATTTGTCTTCTCCATTTTTCTTCATTCGTGACATCTATTAAACATGCGTGATCAATAGATGCTCCTCCTCTTGATCTTCGTATCCGCGAAGCCTCTCCTCGTGGACTTGGAGACGAACGACGATCTCTTCGAAAGTCATATTCTTGAAGTCACCAAATTGCTCAATCGTTATAACGATCTGCATGTATGTTTGTGGTAAAACCCTAAGGAACTTCTTGACGACGGAGATCTCCTCCACCTTCTCTCCCAATGAGCAGATACCAGTCACGATGGATTTCAATTTCATGACGAAGTCATCCACCGATTCCCCATTCTTCATACGAATCGCCTCAAATTGTGCCTTCAAGATTTGCACTTTTGCCTCCTTGACTCTCTCCATTCTAACATGCATTTTCTTTAGCGTCTCCCATGCTAGGTTGGATGAATCATTCTCAGACACCATGAGAAGGACGTCCTCGGGGAGTGCTTCATATATGGATGCGAGATTCATTATATCCATCCATTCGTCGACATCTTCGAGCATCACGGCTTCCCACACTCCTTGTACTTGTCAGTTTACCCGCATCTTCAATGCCCAGACCGAGTAGTTACTCTTCGTGAGTAACGGATAGGAGAGCATCATGTTCCCTTCTCTTCCACTCT
The DNA here is from genome assembly GCF_907164915.1 of Impatiens glandulifera. Classification (NCBI taxonomy): domain Eukaryota; kingdom Viridiplantae; phylum Streptophyta; class Magnoliopsida; order Ericales; family Balsaminaceae; genus Impatiens; species Impatiens glandulifera. The sequence continues at coordinate 44,874,544 of NC_061864.1, forward strand.
TAATTGTCGCCGCATCTCTGGTTGATCTTGTCGATGACATGTTCTTCAATCTAACTCTGATACCAAATGTTACCTTCGACTATTGAATCTTTCTAAAAACAGCTACGAAGATATGAAACTCTAAAAAATAGATATTTGCTAAAGAGGAAAAAATTCTTGAGGATCTTAAGTATTGTATATTTAACCTTTACAAACAACCCTTATATAAAAGTAATTAGCCTAGAAACCCTAAATTACTTATACATACAGGCCCAAGCCCATTAATAATTAAATAAACCCTAATTGTATAAAAGACAATAAAGGCCTACACCTTTCAATATTCTGATAATCAATGCTTAAACTCACATTCAGATTCTCAACTTTTAATGGTGACCACCGTTTTGCAAACCTAAAGAATCCACGACCACAAATGCCTCTTGCCAAATACTCCATCGAAAATGACAAATTTACCTCCATGAACTCCTAAAGTCACAAAAGATAAAAAGAAAAATTGACGAAATTTAAGAAAAATTGACGAAATTCTATTGATGTAGGTTATTGGAGCTTATGTTAAGATTTGGGCGGTTTGGCTAGAAGTGTTCTTAGGCTGCGATGGAAATTTAAATAGGTGCTAGGAGAGTTGTGGAACCATACCAAATCGTTGGAAGGTTGTCATTCCCTTGGTATCTCGACTTATCAATGAAAATACATCCATCAGTTCTTTAGTAAATATAACTCTCATTATTCAGTGTTAAGTTGAATTATTGATTGAGAAACGTCCCACGAATAATTATGAAATTTCTTATTGAATAAGATTTCATTAATCCAATCATAATAAAAAACGCCTAAATCGGTTGAAATCTCCAAAAAGTATGATAGGATCGGTGCAACCAATAGCAACGGGGGTCTGACTATTGTTAGAAACTTCGGATAAACGGATTGATAGAAATCTTGTTAGGGATTAATATCACTTTCTATTCTTCGCAAACCTTCACAAACTCTTGAAACGATTCAAGTGCAGAACTGTTTATTTGGGTTTGAAACTTTGAACCAATGAGAAAGGAAGGACTAAAAGTAAACAACACAGCAAATTGTTTATGGACGTTCTGAGCTAAATCTCCTACGTCACCGGAATGATTTCACTAAACTTCTTTGAATCAAATACAACTTACTGAGTAGCTAACACTCCGTTGAACAAAACACACTCTTAACCTTACAATATGATCAATAATATCTCTCAGCTAAATAGTGTTTTGATTCTCTCTTGAACTTGCAAAATGATGTACAATCAATAAGTGCAAGAGTGATGAGTGAGAAGAATTGAATTTGATAACTAGTAGACCGAGAGGTTCGTCTGTTATCCTTGAGCATCTATTTGTATGAGAAGGACACCAACGATCGAATCTTCTTCATGGACACGTGGCAAGAGCCCATTGGAAAACCTCCATAGTACAAGACTACATCAAACTTTGTGCTCATGGATCGTGGTCGTACTTAACGGTAGTGCGCCGAATATCATTATGGAAATGTCCTGTAATGAACAAGTAGTATAAGGAATATTTGCGTTCGTGGAGTTCATTCATTTCATTCAAATAGTTGGCGTACTGGACTACAAGAGAAAGTGGAGCACGAGTAGTGTAGAACTAGTTGATCGTGGGTAGACGTTTGCTAACTTCAAATGACTGCTGAAGCGAGGAATTAGACGTGCTCCATTAGATTGTCGAGTCTAAAGGAGTTAGACGCATATGTCTAACAACGAGTTCCATTAGACCACCATGTTTAATGGAGTTAGACTGTCACGTCTAACTACGCATCCCATTAGACTACCACGTCTAATGGAGTTAGACTGCAGCGTCTAACTTCGAATCACTTCAGACTAATCTGAAGGCGTTAGACGCCAACGTCTAACTACGTGTCTGTTAGACTTGCACGTCTAACTATGTATCAGTTAGACTGGCATGTCTAACTACGTATCTGTTAGACTTGCAAGTCTAACTACATATATGTTAGACTGGCACGTCTAACTACATATTTGTTATACTTGCACGTCTAACTACGTATCTGTTAGACTTGCACGTCTAACTACGTATCTATTAGACTGGCATGTCTAAATATGTATCTGTTAGACTTGCGCGTCTAAATACGTATATGTTAGACTAGCACGTCTAACTGTGTATCTGTTAGACTAGCACGTCTAACTACATATCTGTCAGACTTGCACGTCTAACTACGTATCTATTAGATTGACACGTCTAACTACGTATCTGTTAGACTTGCACGTCTAACTACGTATTTATTAGACTTGCACGTTTAACTACGTATATGTTAGACTAGCACGTCTAACCTTCTCTTCTTCATAATTACTTGCATAAACCTCATTTTTTCTTTATAATTAACTTCGTTCATTTACAACACAAATAATTAAAATTTAAAGTTAATAATATAAATATTGTTGGAGGAATCTGTTTAATTTATTTAACAACTTCTCAGTGTATCTCAAAAACCTGATTATACAATGATAATTTTACCTATAAGCTATAAGGCAAATGAGAAAGGAATTAAGAGCATTGATTTGAAGGAGGAGAGTTGTTGCTGGGATTTGGGGTTTTTCATAAACACTAATCTTATTAATATTTATATTTTTACTTTCCATAAAAAAAATATTCCTTCGTGTATATTCCTTTTTTTTTTTATCTTATCTCACTTTTATTCCTCATATAAAATAAATAAAAATAACTCAAAAATTAAAATAAATTCTCATAACAACTTTTAATAAAAAGATTGAATAATTTCTTTTTTTCTAAAAGAATAAAATTTATTCAAACATTTTGCTGCAATAATAAAATATAATATAACCAAATTTATACAAAAGTTTCAGTAATAAAATATGTAAAAAAAAAAATTAATTTAAAATAATAAATATCTGAATAAGTCTTATAATACTCTAAATCTTAAATCCTAAATCATATATTCTAAACTCTAAACTAATTATATAAATATATATTCTTATACAAAAACTTAACCTTATACCTAAACCTTAAAATAATTATATCAATATATATTCTTATACAAAATATAATAAATTAATAATATTATTTGCAAATATTTATAATTAAAGATATCATAGATTCTAAACTAGTTATATAAATATATAAAAAAAATTTAAAACCGTTAATATTGACCATAATTATATCAACCGGTTTTAAAATAGTTGATATTGCCCTCTTTATATCAACGGTTTTTAAAATGGTTGATATAGATGTGGTCAATATAAACTGTTGATATAGAGTGGGTCAATATCAACCGTTTTAAAATTTCGTTAATAGAGATGAGTTAATATCAACTGTTTTAAGAGCGGTTGATATTGACCTCTATATATCAACGGTTTTTAAAATTGTTGATATTACCCCCCTTAATATCAACCGTTGAACAAACGGTTACAATTTTTGGTTACTATTAATGGTTTTTGTTTACTAGTGTCTACAATTTGGGTTTGTATTTGGGTTTAGGGTTGGGTCTGACCAAGAGCTATTTAGGTTTTATTACCTAAATATTTATCCTATAAATATGTTATTATTAAAGGTTTACATTAGCAAGGCAGAAATCTAGAGATATAAAGTGTGAGACAAAAACTCTATATATTCATTTTTCTTCTTCATAGTGAAATATGGTGGCGGATGAAGTGGACGTTACTCATTTGAGTGAACCACTATAAATCGGTGTCTTCTTGTGTTATTCTTTTCTTACGTTTTTATAGATCATTTTAAGAAGGTCAGATTTGGGGGATCTAAATCCTAACAACTGATATTAGAGCAGTTAGGCTAGATCGGAGCATTAGAAACGATGGAAAGCGAGAACAATATAGTACACGATCTTAGAAGATTTGATGGAATAAGTTATGCTTTCTAGAGGATGCAAATTGAGGATTATCTCTATGGAAAGAAGCTTCATGTTCCTTTGAGTGAGAAACCAGAGAAGATGGATGAAGCTGAATGGAAACTCTTTGATAGATAGGTTTTGGGAGTTGTCCCATTGACGCTAGCCAAGATGGTTGCTCACAATGTAGAAAATGAAAAGACCACCATGGGTATAATGAAAGCTCTTTCTCATATGTATGAGAAACCATCTACTAACAACAAGGTACATTTAATGAAAAGACTATCTTACTTAAGAATGGTTGGTGGTACTTCTGTCACTACTCATTTGAATGAATTCAATACAATTGTGAATCAATTTCTATCTATTGAGATTGATTTTGGGGATAAAGTTAGTGCCTTAATTTTATTAGCATATCTACAAAATAGTTGGGAACCTATGAGGGCAACAATTAGTTATTCATTTGGAAATGTTAAATTAAAATTTATTGAAGTTAGATATCGTATTTTTGCTGAAGAGGTTCATAAAATTGATTATGGTAAAACGTTCAAAGGTTCTGCTCTAAATGTTGAAAATAGGGGTAGAGGTAATGATAAAAATTTCAGCCGAAGTAAGAGCAGATCTATGTTGAGGAATAGGAGAAGTCAGTCCAAGTCTGGGCGAAGATTTGATTACTATAATTTTGGTAAGCAGGTTCACTTGAAGAGGAACTGAAAAAACACAGAAGAGAAGCGGTGATTATAAAAATGTTACATCCAACGCAGTTACAGAAACTATCAATGATGTGTTGCTTCTGTCTGTTGAAAGTCCGATAGATTAATGGGTTTTAGATTTGGGAGCGTCTTTTCACACAACTGCCCACAAAGAATTAATGGATAGTTATGTGACTGGAAACTACGGGAAAGTTTATCTCATAAATGGTGAGTCATTGGATATTGTTGGCATGAGAGACATCAAATTGAAGATGGAAAATTGTTCTGTTTGGAAGATTAGTAAGGTGAGACACATTCCAAATTTAATACACAATCTAATTTCTGTTACACAACTTGATGAAGGAGGTCACAATTTTAGTTGTGGAAATTGTGATTGGAAGGTGACTAAAGAGGAAATAGTTGTTGCTCGAGGTCACAAAACTGGAATGTTATACACGACTTTAACATGTAGAGAAATTGTTGTTGTAGTTGTTGACTCGAAGAACATTGAGCTATGACATTGCAGGTTGGGCCATATGAGAGAAAAATGGATGATAAATTCTATTGAAGAATGATTAGATTCCAGAACTGAAGTATGTTGAACATCAATTATGTGAAAACTGCATTCTTGGAAAACAAAAACGGATAAGTTTCTTAAAAATTGGGAAAGAGCTTGACAAAAAAAGGCTAGAGCTGGTACACACTTATGTGTGGAGACCTGTACATATTTCTTCAATTGGCAAATCATACTACTACGTGACTTTTATAGATGATTCGACAAGAAAAGTATGAGTTTACTTTATGAAGCACAAGTTTGAAATATTTGTTATTTTTATAAAGTGGAAGGCTTTGGATGAAAAAGAAACAAATCTGAAGGTTAAATGTTTGAGATCCGACAACGGAGGCGAGTATATTAGTTCAGATTTTAGAGAATATTGTGATGTGAATGGGATCAGTATAGTGAAGACTATTTCCCGAACACTTCAAGAGAATGGAGTAGTTGAACGGATGAATTAAACATTGAACAAACGTGCTAGAAGCATGATATTGCATGTTGGACTGCTTAAAACTTACTGGGTAGAAGTTATCAACACTATTTCCTACTTGATAAATAGAGCACCCTCTGTTCCTCTTGAATTCAGAATCTTAAAGAAGCCTGGAGCAATAAAAATGTAAATCTTTCTTATTTGAAAGTGTTTAGTTGTTTATCATATATTTATATTAATGAATGTGATAGGAACAAGCTTGATCCAAAGTCTAATAAATATTATTTTCATTGTTTATGGTGATATCGAGTTTGATTATTGTTTCTAGGATAATAAAAATTGGAAAATCATTCGTAGTAGAAATGTTATCTTCAATGAATAGGTTCCAAATATTGTATTGGGAAGACATCATATGGTGATTCCAAATTAGAAGAGACTAGTACGGTTGATTTGAGAGATTTTTCTACTGAATATATACCGACTATCGAAGAAGACCAATGTGTTGTTGATCTGGGAGTTCACTGAGCTATCAAAGGGAAAGAAAGAACTTCACAACAAATAGATCTTCAAAATTAAAGAAGAACATGATAAAACAATGAGGTACAAGGCAAGGTTGTTTGTTAAAGGATTTCAACAAAACGAAGGTATTGACTATAATGAGATCTTCTCTCTAGTAGTCAAATTAATGACAATCAGAACTATTTTGAGTTTGGTTGTGAAAGAAGACCTTCGTCTTCAACAAATAGATGTCAAAACTACTTTTCTTCATGGTAATTTAGATGAAGAGATTTACATGCGAAAACCACGAGGATTTAAAATCAAAGGAAAATATGATATTTTAAAGAGTCTGTATGGTTTGAAACATGCTTAAGGCAATGGTACAAGAAATTTTATAGCTTCATGAAAAGTAACAATTTTTTGAGATGTGAAACTGATCATTGTTACTATATTAAGAGTTTTGATAAATCATACATTATTCTGCTCATCTACGTTTATGACATGTTGATTGTTGGAGAAATCTTGTTTGAGACTAACAAGTTAAAGAAAGAGTTGTCTAAAAAATTTATAATGAAGGATTTGGGTTTTGTAAAACAAATCCTTGGGATGATAATTTTCAAGGATAAAGAAGTTCTCAAGCTTTCACAAGAAGAATATGTGAAGAAAGTTCTTAGCAAATTCAACTTGTACGATACAAAACTAGTTACTAACCCCTTGGCTAGTCACTTAAGACTATCTAAAGATCAATCGACTTCAGCGAATGATGAGAAAAATTACATGGCCACCGTTTCGTATGCCTCTTCCATTGGTTGTATTATGTATGCGATGGTTTGCAAAAGACCAGATATAACACATGCAATGGGAGTTATTAGCAGATTTATGAGCAACTTGGGTAGACAGTATTGGGAGGTAGTAAAGTGGATATTACGATACTTAAAAGGAAGTAAGGGTCTTTCTTTGAGATTTTAAAAGTCTAATATAGGTTTGGAAGGATATGTTGATGCTGAAAATAGTGGTGATGATGATAGTAGGTATAGTACAACAGTGTACATTTATACTCTGGGAGGTACTGCAATCGGTTGGGTTTCAAAATTGCAGAAGATTGTTGTTCTTTCTAGTTGTGAGTCAGAGTATGTTGTTGTGACAAAGGTTGTTAAGGAGATTATGTGGTTCCAACTCTTTTTACGAGAATTGGGTCAAGACTACGAGGGAAGTGTGTTGTGATGCGACAGTTAGAGTGTCGTTCATTTGGGAAAGAATTCAATTTATCATGGAAGATCGAAGCATATAGAAGTTTGTTATCATTTCATCCGATCAACTTTAGAAGATGGAGTGTTAGCTTCTGAGAAGATTCTTGGAGGTGAGAATCTAGCTGATATGCTGAAGAAAGATGTGACAAACGAGAAACAAAAGTTGTGAGCAACTTTAGTTGGTCTTCTTCGTTAAGACACTAGATGGAAAGCCGCAATTGATCAAGAGATGATAAAGTTTGTATCCAAGTAGGAGATTGTTGAGTTATGGAGCTTACACTTATAATAAACTCTAAAATAGTTAATTATAGTTGATTGGGTTTGTATTTGGGTTTGAGCTTGGGTCTGACCAAAATTTATTTAGGTTTTATTACCTGAATGTTTACCCTATAAATATGTTATTATTAAGAGTTTACATTAGTAAGACATAAATCTAGAGAGATAAAATGTGAGGCAAAAACTTTGTATTCACTCTTCTTATTCATAGTGAAATCTGGTGATGGCTGAAATGGATGTAACTCATTTGATTGAACCACTATATATCTATGTCTTCTTGTGTTTTTTTTTCTTACGTTTTTCTCTCCCATTGGTTTATTTTTGTCTTAGTAAAATAAAAATAAAAATGCAAGTCCTATGAATGTATGAATGGAACCCAAGACCCTTTCTCCTTGAGCGATCCACACCTTACACCCATGTATACACCTCACCTAGCCCACATCCGTCCATGTATCACACATCACCTAGCCCACATCTGTCCTCAAACCACGCCTAAGCCGTGACTTAACTTCTACGAATCCGCCTAAGCCACTTCCCGTTCATTGACCCGGTCAACGGGTCCTAACGCCCTAATTGTATGATTATTTTTACATTCTTTTGGTTCTTTGCATTTAAAATCCTTTTATTAATTATAAACAAAATTCAAGAAACCATAAAATAATTAAATAAATATTTTCCAACACAATAAAAAAAGATTTGCCTAAAGAATTGTTAAGCATTTATTTTATTTTATAACTTTGATTTCACTTTATTTTCCGAGTATTATCGATACTTCACTTCAGCCTACACTTATCTTTTATCTATTTTACCTATTTTATTAATTTTCAAAAAATGACATAATTTAGATGCATGCCCTATGAACATATTGACACAAACCTAGAAGCATGTTTAAGTTTGGATTTAATCTTAAATGGATGAATTAAGATTGTAAAATAAACAAAATGTAGAAGAAATATTTATCTAAAATGGCAATAAATTTATAGTAAAGACCGTCATTTGATGGGAATGTGAGACATGTCGTCGATGCCTTTTATCACATGTAAACATGCAAATCCAAATAAGAATCTTTAATTCGCTTTAAAAAATGGTAAAAAATATTTTTCTTTTCCCAATTACTTACATATTAAATTGGGCGGTGATATAAAAAGTCTAAACTAGTCTAAATTTCATTAAATAATATTTCTAGTTCTCATATCATTTTGGACGAGGTGACTATCGAGATTGTCATTTTCTCCTCTCGTTTTCCGATGTTCGAGAGAATGACGTGTATGAAATTTAATTAAATCAATATTAGAATAGACTCTAGTTTAACCTATAATTTTGAATCCTCAGCTCACTCGTGATTGTGATTCGAGAGAAATGTGATGTAGAAGTGAAAACTATCAAGTCAAAAATTGTTTTTAAAATATCGACATTATTAAACGTTACAATTACAGATACAAAATTACTATCATGTGTCAATTAATTTTGAAATGGTTAATTCTAATTGAGCCACCTCAATAAAAATTGAAAATATCACTTTAGATATCTCACATTATATTAATGATAAAAACATTTATAAATTATAAACTCTATTTTATATTACATTAATTTGTCTTATATAAAAGATGACATTTTCATAATTATTTATTATCTTAAGACCCATAAATTCCAACAATGATATTTATAAAAGTGTCTCCATATGAAATATTAGTTCGAGTAACACTTAATTAAAAAATATGAAAAATAACTTTAAATTTAATAATTCTGTCTTATTTGATGCTAATAATAAAAGAACAAATAAAAACTCGAGAAAATATCACCTATAAAATCAAAGGGTATGAACAATAAATAATAAATTAACAGTTGAGAATATTATTCGAATTACAAAAATTTTATATAAAAAATTAATTCAACTAAATAGTATGACGTATTATAGAAAAAACACAATAATAAATCAGTTGTGAGTGATACAAATGAAACGAAAGACTTTTGAATGTTAACAAAAAAAAAAGTTTTCAAAGGACCAATAATAAATGAGTTATCTTAATAAAACTATTTTTATAGATTGAAAAATTGAAGTTTTAAATTTTTGACCCAATCAATACAATTAACAAGTTTAGTGTTTTTTTCACTATTGATCAAATAACTTTTATTTACATTTACACCAAATTATAATTAACTACATATTAATTAGAATACTTTGTTTAAATTCACGTTTTAAAGAAAATAGTAAAAAGTTAACTTGTTTAATCTAAAATAAATTCATTATTTTAATTTTAATCTATATATATAAGTAAATTTGTCGAAATAACCCTTATAGGGTTATTTCCAAATTTAGCATAGGCCAAATAAAATTTTCAAATATAATTTTTTACCTATGGAAAATGACTCTTTTGCCCTCAAATTAAAAAAATAAAAAATGGGAATGTTAGTGGCACTTTCAGTTTCTTGTCTTCCATTTCCCTCTCTCTCCACCAACGTCCTTCATCAACGTTTCCCCCTTCATCCACGTCCTTCATCATCGCTGCGAAGAACGATCCAAAAAAACCAAGGAAACCGGAACGTTTTCCTCAACGATTCAAGTTAGTTTTCTGTGTGTCCGTTTCCGTTGCCTTCGTCGCCTTCGTCGTTTCATCGCTGAAATGGAAGAATGTTTAGGGTTTCGTCGTTTAGAGTCTAGGGTGTAGGTTAGGTCATGGAAGAATGGTTTTAGGGCTTGGTTGATTGGTTTTATGGTGGAATATACATCTAACGAAGGCGACGATGCATCTATTGCAGGCGGAAAATGCATCTGTCGCAGACGAATATGAATTTTTCGTCTGCGACAGATGCATTTTCTGCCTACGACAGATGCATCGTCGCCTACGACAGATACATTTTCTGCATGCAATTAACACTGACTGGGCACTGACTTCTATAAATTTTTATCAATTGCAAATCATATGTATGTGAGTGTTTTTCTCCTCTTTGATGGAGATTGGAAAACTGATGATGGTGGTGTTAGTTCTTTTATCTCAAGTTCATGTCGTGGTGTGAATGTACACCGAAATACTACATATGACGAATTAGCTGCAATTGTCTATAATTCTATTGATGTGGACAAATTAAGATATGACTTAGTGTTCAAAATGAAGTATAATATGTTAATGATGAATTCTCCTCCTGCAACAATCATTGGAGATAGCGATGGCGTTCTATTTACAAGAACTCTCGCCTTCAATGCCCAATCATCGCGCCCCACTATGTGTCTCTTTAGTAGAGAAGTCAATACCTTCAACTCAACAAAGTGAAAGACCAGAAATGACATATTTGAGCAGCAAGATATCTTCCCAAGGCAGCGAGATGTATGTGAGCAGCAAGATGTTTTTGAACAGCGAGATGTATGTGAGCAGCAATATGTTTTTGAGAAGCGAGATGTATTTGAGCAGCAAGATGTCTTCCCAAATCAACCAAGCACTTCCCATGTTAGGAAAACATTCAGCCAAACTGAGGGAACCATCACTACTTCTCATATGAACCACTCGAGATCGAAACACCTGCTCCATTAATTGAAAATGGATTGGAAGTGGGTACGTTTTTTGATAACAAAAAAGAAATACAATTGAGGTTTCATAGACATGCGATGTCTAATCATTTTATCCTTAAAGTGGTGAAGTCAACAAAAAAATCTTTGGTTTGTAAAATGTATGGCTGAGAACTGCAAGTGGAAATTGCGTGCTAAGAAAGGAAAATTCTCGGAGATGTTTGAGATCAGGAAATTTGTAAAAGAACACACATGCTCAATTTTGTTGAGACAATACAATGTGAGGCAAGCACTATCATGGGTAATTGCGGAGTGTATCAAACGTAAATACATGGACCATCACCATGACCACATGCCTAAGAAAATAATGGAAGACATGCATACAAGCTATGGGTTAACTTTGACATATAATAAGGCTTGGAGGTCAAGGGAAAAGGCTTTAATGGCGGTGCAAGAAACTGTGGAGGATTCCTATGGTGAATTGTCATCGTACTTGTTCATGTTGTAGAAGAAGAACCCAGGTACCATAACTGACATCCAGACGGATGAGGAAGGCCACTTCAAGTATATGTTCATGTCCCTAGGGGTTTCAATTAGGGGTTTCTTAGGATGTTGTCGTCCTATATTGTGCATCGATGCCAGCTTCCTTAAGCACAAAGATGGAGGTCAACTACTGGTTGCGATAACATTGGATGCGAATGAGAAACTATATCTCGTTACTTTTGGTGTCGTTGATTCAGAGAATAATAACTCTTGGACATATTTCATGCAACAACTAAGGTTGGAAATTGGATCAGTCTCGGAGCTCGCCTTCATATCCAATAGACACCCAAGTATTGCCAACGCCTTGTCCGCGTTTTTTTCAGAAGCACATCACGGTGCATGCACATACCACATCGAAATGAATATAATGGCCAAATTTAAAACTAATAACTGCCATGTTGAATTTGATTTGACTTCTCGCGCATACATCGAGTCCACGTTTCAGAAGCATTTTGACAGGATCAGAACTAAAGACCATAGGATTGCTGAATATTTGGAACAAATTAGAGTGGAGAGATGGAGTCATGCTTTTTTCTCCAGTTCGCGATACAATCAAATGACAAGTAATTACGCGGAGAGTTTTAATAGTCAAAGCAGGGAAGCTAGGAAATATCCCATAACAACATTAGTTGACTATTTAAGATTCACAATACAAGATTGGTTTAATCATAGAAGAGAAAAATCAACCAACCACAACGAACATTTATCTCCATATTATGAAAAGTTCTTACGTGAGGAAGGCGAAAATGCTAGATTCTACAGAGTTTATCCACTTAATCGATTCCAGTTCCATGTGCATGACGGTGAATTTGATTTTCAAGTTGACTTCAAGGGCCGAACTTGTACTTGTAGGGTATTTGATGTATCCGGTCTTCCTTTTACGCATGCCCTAGCGGCTGCCCGTTTCGGGAAATCGGTTCCATATGAGTTGTGCGCAAGGTTAGAAAATTTATGTTCCATATGTTATGTTCAATGTATAATTTTTCAGGTTTTACTCAACTGAATCGTGGTGCATGGAATATGCGGAGACAGGTTATCTAGTTTTTCATCATAATGAAGCTTGGGACATTCCCGAACATATCAAGAAACGAGTCTGCCTAAAATCCCCCGTGAAGATTAAGAAAGGACGACCAATAACAAAGCGTAGATCATCACAAGGTGAGCTTCGTAAAGATCAGAGACGGTGCGGCTCATGTGGCGGTCTAGGTCATAACAGAGAAACATGCTCAGTAGTGATGCATGCACCATCTACTACAAGACCAACAAAAACTAGTACACAACTTTCACAATCAAGTGCTCAATCTTTGGCATGATCAAACTGTTGTTTTTTTGTCAAACTGCTGTACTAATCTTTTTTTATCAAACTGCTGTTTTTTTTGTCAAACTGTTGTACTAATGTTTTTTTATCAAACTACTGTTTTTGTTGATTAAACTGCTGCTTTTGTTGATCAAACTGATATTCTAACTTTTTGTTTATCAAACTCCTGTTAAGTGTTGTCATTTGAAGTGGGTTGTCATTTACACATTCAACAATTGTATAATAGCAGGACAGCGAGAAATAACAGGAATGCATCTGTCGCAGGCGACTGTGCATCTGTCGTAGACGACTGTGCATCTGTCGCAGGCGACTGTGTATTTGTCGCAGGCGACAATGCATCTGTCGCAGGCGATTAAGTATTATTCAGATTCATATTCACCTATTATTCAGATTCATAATCACCTATTAGTTGCACCTCACACATGACCCAGTGCTTCATATTCAGATTCATAGGGAAATATACTTTATCTATAATGCTCCAACAAGTCATGATTTTTTGTTCATCACCCATGAAATATTCTATCAAGTCACTATCGAAGTTGTATTTTTGTGGATTTTTGGAGAACTTTGAATAACGTAACGACAACCTCGTAGAGACATTACAGTCAAATATTGAGAAATTTATCGGATGATAAGTCTTGGGGAAACTAGCAACCCTTTTTTTAAGAATGTAAAATGCTGCATCCATCTCATGCGAATCGGGAAAATGAATTAAGCACGGAACATAAATTGAATTAAGCACCGAACAAAAATTAAGCACAGAATTGCATTTTCGGTTTGCGACAGATGCATCTGTCGTAGGCGACTGTGCATCTATCGCTGGCGACTGTGCATCAGTCGCGGGCGACAGGTGAATAGTATTTTCCGCTTGCAACATATGCATTATCATCTGCGAAAGATGCACAGTCGCCTGCGACAAATGCATAGTCGTCTACGACAGATGCATTGTCGCCTGTGACAGATGCATCTGTTGCAGGCCGAAAATGCAATTCTGTGTGCAGGGTGGATCATAAAAGAAAAGAAATCTGAGGCCTCAACATTCTGATAAACAAATCTTGACCAGCAAAGAAAAGAACCAGATTTATCTTGTCTTCATCCTCCAGCTTCAGCCAGTTTTTCAACTCATCCATCAGTTCAATATCATAATCTAAAAGAGGATTGACAGTTACTGGATCATTGAGTTTAAAAGTTTTTCTATTAGGGTCTGTGTAGTTCCCCAATTGGTGTGGACTTCTTCTTTCTCCGAAAATTCTGTCCCTCAAATTTTGTTGGAGTCAATTCTAATACATCATCATCCTTCTTCTTCTTCGACTCCGCCTTCCTTTTCTTGGCCAACTCCTGCAACCTCTTCTTGGTCAACTCGACCTTCCTCTTCGTGCCCAACTCCTTCTTTTTCGTCGCAAACTCCTTCTTCTTCTTCGTGGCCAAATCTTCATTGTCGTCCATCTTCAACTCAGCCTCATTTTTTCCCAACTCAGCCTCATCAACAACAACATCATCATCAACTAATTTGTTATTTTCATTCTCAACAACAACATCATCTTTGTTTTCAGCCTCATCAACAACATCATCCTCAGCTAATTTGTTGTTTTCATTCTCAACAACAACAACATCTTTGTTTTCAGCCTCATCAACAACAACATCATCATTAGCTAATTTGTTGTTTTCATTCTCAACAACAACATCTTTGTTTTCAGCCTCAGAAGCAATATCTTTTTTCTCATTCAACCCATGAACACCATCAGCATCTTTGTTTTCAGCCTCAGAAGCAATATCTTTTTCATTATCATCAGCTTCTTTGATCATCTCCAACCCAACATCATCATTCAACCCATCAGCAGCAACAGCATCTTCTTTCTCATTCAGTCCATCATCAACATTATCAGCTTCTTTTTTCATCTCCAACCCAACATCATCATTCAACCCATCAGCAGCAACAACATCAACTTTCTCATTCAGCCCATCATTAACATCATCATCGGCTTCTTTGTTCATCTCCAACCTAACAGAATCTTTGTTCTCATTCAGCCCATCATCAACAACATCATGAGCATCTTTGTTCATCTCCAACCCATCATCAACAATAACAACAACATCTTCTTTCTCATTTAGCACATCATCAACAACATCATGAGCATCTTTGTTCATCTCCAAATCCTTCTCCACTAAATCAGCAGCAACATCTTTCTTCTATTGTTTTATTTCACCCAATAATTTGATTATGTGATTGAACATGACACGTTGATCATCTTTGATGACCTTCATTTCAGTTTTAAGCTCATTCACATCCCTTGTCAGCTCTTTAATATCCTTTCTCAGCTCATCAAACTTGACATCATGCTGGGCTTGAGTCACCCGATTGTCTTGGCTAGTTGGAGAATTGTCTTCTTTATTTTGAGGACTCGTTGCTGAAGGGACATGGCTAGATACACGAGTAGTAGACCGAGAGGTGTCTTGGCTAGATTCATCACTAAATGACTTCTCGGTCCTCATAGCTAGTGTGATTTTAATTGGTCTTCTCCTCTTGGGCGCCAGTTTGGGAGTACTGCCATCTTCATTCTTTCTCTTCCTACCATCCACTTCAAATAATTCATCATAAATGTAGCCTCCCATTTCTTCAAAGTCTTTCCCACAGTAGTTCCTCTTCTCTTACTCAGACTCATTAATCTTGTTAAACACATTGCATTTCAGGAGGGCAGTGGATACCTCTTGGACAGTGTTGGTGTTGCTTCTGGAGGCTATAAAGAGTAATATCCTTGGGCATATAGGTTGTTCCTCAGTTATATCTGCAAATTCGGGGACAAATGTCTTCATAACCAAATATATCCAAACTTGGAAGGCTATTGAGAACCCACTAATAGTATAAGAGACATCACAGTTCCCCTTGCAGGTTTCCTTCTTCTCCAAATATAGCTGCCGAAGATGTTTCATGTCTTTGTCAAGACCCTTCAATGTTGAATTGATTGACACCTTTCCCCATGGAAAATGAAGGAACATCTCCATGTCCTCCACCATACTGAAGATTTTCAAACATACCCTCTTCCTATTATCAGATCCAAAAAGACACTGGTAAATAAGGTTGATGAACCCAAGCTTCCATGCATCCTCCTTCTCATAGCATCGGAGGAAAATTGTTTGAACCTCTGTCACTCTAACAATTGTTTTTCCACCTAAATATTTATGGACTAAGGGTGGACATTCTTCAACGTTCCAGTTTTCGATCATAGGAAATCTTCCAAAATTTAGGCCTGTCACCAAGGCATATTTCCTTCATGTCCCAGTACAGCTCCTGGCTATTGACTAGGAAAGTTATTCTATTCGAATTGGAGTTGCTTTTCCTCATGAACATCTGATAGATTATTGTTCCTTAGAAAATTACAGTTGGGGCTTTCAATAGATACTGAAATTGAGTCTTCATAGCCCTTTCCATAAGACTAAAGTGATTAAACTTGTCCTTCGTCTTTAACAAGTAGGTGCAAGTGGATTTCCATGAAACACGGCCAGTAAAGTTCTCAATAACCGTTTTGGTTTTGCATTTGGTTGGTGCCATTTGCAAAAAAAACATTATGTTAGACTAATGAAAGCAAATACCACTTCTTTAAAAAAAAATAAGACATCTGTCGCAGGCGACTGTGAATCTGTCGCAGGCGACTGTGCATCTGTCGTAGGCAAATAGTCCGCCTGCGACAGATGCATAATCGCCTGCAACAAATGCATCGTCGCCTTCGACAACCTGCAACAGCCTTCGACAGATGTATTTTAAATCCAAAACGATTCAGTCAGCCAATAAACATAAACCTAAACCTAAACAATAAACCCTAAACCATTCTTCCATTTCAGCATGCATGGAAGATAAACGATAGAAAATGGGAAAACTCGGAAAGAAAACGGGAAAACATGGAAGATAAAACCCTAAACTCACCTTCAATGTTGCGGGCTTTGATAGTGGTTCTGCTTGGATAGTAGTTCTGCTTTGATCATCGTCGGGGGCTCGTATATGTCGTCGGGGGCTCGGATAGTCGTCGGGGGTCGGGGAGAGGTGGGGTTTCGGGGGCTTTTCGTTGTCGGGGAGAGGTGGGGCTTGGGTCGGTCGTCTTCGGGGAGAGTTGAAAAGAGGGAGAGGGAGGGAAAACTGAAGGGGAGAAGGGAAGGAGAAAAGAAACTATTTTTTTTATAATTTAAGGTCAATAAGGTCTTTTTATATAGGGAAAATGTTATATTTGAAAGAATTATTTAGCCTTTGCTAAATTTGGAAATAAGCCTCCTATGAGGGTTATTTCGTCAAATTTCCCTATATATATATAATGCTTAATTTTAAAGTGTTCGAATTATCGGGTCGAGAGTTGTAGTTAATTTGGATAATTATGTGAGAGTAAATGAATATTTGGGTTAAATTTTAGATTAACTGCCCAGAAACTTAAAACGGTTAAAAAAATATTATATATATGTTTATAACTTACACCCTAACCAAAACAAGTAAAACTCTTTAACCAGATAGATAGGAAGAAATAAAAAAATTATTAAATTTTAATTTGAAGATCTATAAGATTTTTTATTGTAATTTATTTAACTCATCATAAAATAATTTATTATGGTATAATTGAAAAAAAATATATAATCTTACAAATTCAATTTTACTTAAAAAAAACATTTTAAATTAAATGATAACTTATTTATTATAAGAATTTTTCTAATTTATTAAATTAAAAAAAAAAAATTCACTTACCCAAATATATAAATTTTATTTTAAAATAAATTGAATGTCAGGATATTTACCTTCCTTGACTTTACCGACAAGATTATGACTTGATTTCCAATGTTATATTCCTAAGAAGCTTCGCCCAAGCGTATTTTTGCCGCTGAGTCTTCTTTGCCGTCTCCTTTTATAAGCTTATATGACATTGACTTATATGATTATTTTAAAATTTATTTGATTACTTTTAATATTTTTAATTTAATTAATTAAAATATTAATTGATTTTTAAAAAATTAAATAAAAAATAAATAAATTATTTAATTTAAATTATTTTTCTTTTTTATTAGCAATAATTTAAATCATAATCCAATTCTTTTTAAATAACCTAAGCTCAAACAAGAACTTTTAGTCTTTATCTTTTTTTATGCTGAATTTTTTATTTCTCATAAGGTCAACTTCTAAGTCTCCTAATACTTTCCCCTCCAAACTGCATCCCATTTACGGGCTTGCCATTCTTTGTATAATAATAATTATTTTAATAAATTTATATATTATTATACGCAACAAGCTTATAATTTATTTCTAAGTCACTCTACACTAGGGGTGGCCAAACCTACGGATCGGATACGATCCGGTATTTCGGATCGGATATCCGCTTTTATTTTTTTCAAAAATTGCGATCCGTATCCGATCCGGTATCCGACCACTATCCGATCCGAAAATACCGGATCGGATCGGATCGGCCAGCCGGATACCCGCTGATCCGATTTTTTTTCATATTTTAATTTTTTTTATATGCTAGAAAATTGAAATTGTTCTATTAAGGATTTCAATTATGAATAATAACGATTTGAGAACATATCTAAAGGGAAATGGAAAGAAAACAAATGAAGGAGACATATTTTTGTTTGGGTTTGTAAAGAAAAATGAGAGAAAACATAAAAAAGAGGGAGATTTTGTATTTTTGTTTGGGTTTGTAAAGAAAAGAAAGGAAGAGATAGATTTTTGTTTGGTTTGTAATTGTATAATAATATTTTTATTTGAGTTTGTAAAAAGAAACATGAAGGAAAATATAGGAAGAGAGAGATTTTTGGTTGGGTTTGTATTTATTTAATTATATTTTTGTTTGAGTTTATTTATTTAATAAATTTTAAAAATGATCGGATCGGATTCGGATATCCGAAATCTTTTTTGCCCGATCCGTATCCGATCCGGAAATCCGGTAAAAATATCGGATCGGATCGATATCCGAATCCGATCCATCGGATACGGATTTTTTCGGATCGGATCGGCCGGATCAACGGATCGGATCTTTCGGATCGGATATTTTGGCCACCCCTACTCTACACCCTCGCCACATTGAGACGTTCAAAGATGATAGATAAAAAAACAAGATTAATTATTTAATTATTATAAAACTTTAACTTTTAAATTTATAATTATATGTTTAACATATAATTAAATATCATATTATATATTGTTGGGGTTTTGGGTCTAGCCCAATCAGACATTCAATTAAACAAACAAAATCTAATAGAATGTTGCTTTGGGTTTAAAGTTAAGAAAGACTAGAGAGAGAACACATTCTCAATCAAGAGAAAAACAAAGAAGAAGAAACAGAGGAAGAAGAAGAGAATGAGGCAGTAGATCTCTTACATTTTCACCTTTAGATTTTAATTTCTTATTGTCTTATATCTAGACTAGCTTGAGTCCGAATGAAATTGGTTTCTCTATTTGTATATACCTCAGCTTTGAGTTTAAAGTGAAAAAAAACATTTGTATCAATTTCTTATTTATATTGAAATTTGCTGGTTGACCCCGTGGTTTTTACCCTCTAGGTTTAGAGGGTTTTCCACGTAAATTTGGTGTTATTTTGTTTTATGCTTGATCTTCTGTTTTAGACTTAGATAACCTGTGTATTTACTCATCTCACATTGCTAGATTACTGTATAAAAGTAATATTCGTTTCAAAATTCTCAACATATATATATATATAATATAAATAAATTATTAAATAAATAATCGTTTAACTTCATTTACATAAAATATAACTTTGTAAAAAAAAGCTTAACAAAACCAATATATTGATATTTATTTATATATTAATTAAGTATTAAGACGTTTTTCAAAGTAGATCATCAAATTATTTTTGTTTGGTATAAATCTTAATTATACTGCTATGGTACAATTAATTTATTTTAAACAAAATTATCTAAAATTTATTTAGTAGAGATATAATTATTATATAATCTCTAAGTGAGTATTTATATAAATATATTATCAAATAAAGAATAATTGTGTTGGATTATAATGTTATTATTATATTTAAATATTTAATACATGATGTTTTTTTAAATTAAACATATATTCTCTAATAATTTATATTAAAAAAATGTGATTTTTATTCTAAAATAATAAGTTTTTAAATATAAGACATAAACACTTGTGTCAAATTGATGTAAATTTTTTATTTATTAATTTTCTTTTTAATACAGTAAGTATTTATATGCAAAATTTTATTATATAAGGCAACTATATCAAACAGATTCAGATATCGCCGACAAATAACAAGTTACAATCATACTTAAATTTAAAGAAAGACTAAACTAACTATTTTTAAATGAACTATAATAATTAAATTTGTCCAAAATAGAAATAATTACTAAAATTCATATAAAAAGACCGTACAAGAAAAGTGTTTTTCAAATCAAAATAAGAAGTAGTTCTTAATAATAATTTAAATGGTAATCTATCAAATTTTGCTATTGTAGGTTGAACTATGAGTAATCTTATATTTAATATATATCAGTGAAATGATTTTTAGAACTTTTATTGAGGTATGACACATCTTTGGTGCATCACAAAACTATTTTTAAAACTCATACAGTTCATCTATATTAGAAATATTTGCAATAGAAAAGAAAACAAAATCTCAATTTGCTTTCCCAATACAAGTGTGAATCTCAAATCAGGGGCCTATAACACATAGCATTGTTTCATCATTTACAAGTTTTGCTATTGACATCAAATTGTATTTGAAAATTGGTGCAACTAATACATCGTTTAGATTTATGTATATATATGATTAATAGCGCCCGAGTCTATTAGCCATAAATGTTTTCCATCATCTAAAAAAAATTCATGCTCAAACTGTGTTGTGCATGAATCATACGAGTTTGTTCTTTCCCTATCAGTTACCAATTGTCTTTGATCTGAAAATTTGAAACGTTTTGTGGATCCTTCATCTCCTCTCTTTACATACATTGCAGTGTTATAATCATATTTCTAGTGTTTATGATTCTATTTTTTCTCCATATTAAAAAGCATAATGAATGCTTTGTAGACTGTGGGCAGAGGATCCATTACAAGCATTGAGTCTTTGAGGTGTTCATAAGAATCGTAAACAACACGAGGTTTTTTTCTCATAATTATTTAACACCTCTTTCTCTAGTTTTCATTTAACACAATTGGCAGTTTTAGTTTTGTCTCAAGAACGTGTTGGATATGAACTCCAATGTAGTTACTCATCCCAATACAATTTGATTTTTGAATCAAATTCCTCACGATCTAAATTCCCTTACCTTATAGTGCATATGTCTTTGTTTTGTTTGTATTGTGCAAGTATATTATCACCATCATACCTAGATTTGATTTCCTTTCACAACAGTTGTGAAATAATTGAACTTTGAAAATATACTACATTTTTCTTGTAAATAGTGTTCATAATCCATGATCTAACTGTAGCATCTATCATTTTTCAAAGAATTGCTTCTTTTGGATCTTTAGGTGGGTACAAGATTCTCCAAGAAATCCTAATTCATCTTTGCTAGTAAAGCTAATTGAATGTTAGTACTCCATTCAAATTAGTTGTTAGGAGTTAAAACCATTGTGGTAAAAATGTCTTCCGATATGTCTCCTCTATTCAAATAAAGAGGATCAATTCGATCACTCTTTTGGTTAGTCATAATAGGTTATATATGTAAGAGAGATTTGTTACAGGTAGATGAATTTGTGGAGGATTCACTAAGATTTTTTGGACAATTAGGTTAGGGTTTCTTGAAATTTTTTCTCCTGTCGCTTGAGAAATATTTTATTCTAATCTTTCTGTTGATGAAGATGTTGGTTCTGATACCATGTAAATTTGATATCTACATAGTCAATTGATCATAACTTATTATATAACATTAAAGATGATGAATAATAAAACATAGATGAAGAACACAACAACTTTAAGAGAGAAATCCAAAAGAGTTTTTGGATCGATGATTAGTGTATATTGTCTCTTATGTGTTACAATGACTTTTTTTATGACTCTGGCTTTTTATTTTTGAAAAACGGATAAAATCATTTCATTTAAATCTTAAATGTGGGAGGGTTTAAGGATCAAAACTAGACAAACCTTAATTATGATTAAACGATGACAATCAAACGACTCTAAAAAAATGATTAATAACAATCAAACATACAAATAGAGATTACAAATAAAGATTATAAACTTTATCAAAATCTAATTATCCCAATCAAGATTCTTATTTCCATACCAACATGTTGTATCAACAAATTGTCTTCCTCTTCCCCTCCTATGGCAATGAAATGGGGAATGAACTGAAGAGATTGATGAATACTGCCTATTCTTATTTTGATTTCTTTTTTATATGAACCCGTTCTGATTAGATAGAAAGAATTAGTTTCCAAGATTTTCCGCTCTTCACCTTGTTGTTCTATACTTGAATTTCTAGATCAGTCTCAGAATTCTTGTCTTTCTTTCCTTCAACTTCATCCATGGTATCCTCTGCAATAATCTTGGTAACATCTACTTCAGCTTGATTATTCTGAGTATCCTCCTATCTGTTTTCTTATATTACAACTTGACTTGTTTGAGAATCAAATTCCTTCATCTTCTTTATTCTCTGTTTCTGGCTACATTTATTCTCCTCTTCAACAGAAACCTCTTAATATATTTTCTTCAATTTTATTATTTTCTTCATTTTCAGAGTCCTCCTTGGTTTCTAATTCTTTCTCTTCCTCAATATTTTGCTATTTTTTTATACTCCCCTGTTTCTTTTTCATGGTTTTTTTTACTTCTTAACCTTTTAGTATCATCTGCTCATCTTACATAGCTTGAGCACATTTTGTGTTGGCATGTTGGAAAGTATTTCAGAATACACACGTCCGGTCTCCACTCATAAGTGATTCCCATGACATTAAACTTTCCTTTTCTATCGACCACTGTCATATTATTGGCAATGTGCTACGAGGATTCACCTCTATGCTAATTCTAGAAAATGATAAATGCTCTCCTCCTTCTGTTATTGGCTCCATGTATAATGATTTTCCCAATAACCCTGCAAAATGACTAATGCCTTCTGCTTTGTACATGTGTGTATGGATATTCTAAAGTTTGAACCATATATGTGTTGTCTACTTAGGTTTACTTAACATGTTGAAATCTTCAGACCATTTTCCAACTTCATGCAGTTGGATCCAATATATGCATGCCCATGTTCAAAAATTTCATCTAGAATCAACCCATTCTTAGATTGAAGAAGGTAGAGATCATGAATATTTGTAGAGATCTTCTCCAACCCATTTTCCTTCCACTGTTTCATTAAAGCTTCTTTAGTTATTGAGAATGATACTCTGATTTTTCTAATATAATTCCCTACCATCACATTTTCCCATTACTTTATGAACTTTTTTTCTACTTCACTAGAATGTTTAAATTCAAAACGAAAATTAAATACATCCACTTTTGCTTTAACATTCCCCAAGAAGATTTTCCCTTTGTAGGCATGATCTTCAGCTTTCTTTCTTGCATTTTTATTCCATACCTCATTTACTTTCCAGGTAGAGTTGCTCTTGATAGTATAAGTCATCGATTTATGGGCTTTCATCAGCTCTCTCATTATATCCACTGACCAGTTACTATCTCTTTATATTCTTCCTTCTTTAGCAAATTCCAGTCTTGAAGATAATGAATATTGAGTTGAATGGTCATATGATGGACTTTCTCCTTATAAAGAATAGTCTCTCCCTTTTTAGAATGCATCAGAAGATTGGTGATTTGGTTTTTGAGGCCCAACTGATTGGCTCTTTCATTTTAACCAACCTTTTAGACTCCTTCATTCTTTCCTTGTTTTCTTGCATTATTTCCTTCAGGGACTTTATTCCCCTGCTTTCCTACATTATTTTCTTCAGAATTTTCCACAACATTTTATTTTTCTTTGATTTTGTCATGTTTTTTTTAATGACTTCTACAACAATCTCCTTCAGACCTTTCATAACAAACTTTTTGACTTCCTTAGCTTTATTACTTTTATTTTTCCCTATTGTTGAAAAAAAGAACAAAATAATAAAGCACAGTAAATGCAGAAATAGTGCAATTCAGAAACCTTAAAGATTTAGCGACAAAAACATTTCAAAAGGCAACCTCCGAGAACACCAAAGATTAGAGAACACACTGATGCTCGCAATAAGGAAATAAGAATCTAGAAAAGCTACCAATAAAATTCTGAGAGATTTAGGGTTATCGGCAACTGATATACAAATATCTATGGGTCATTGAACGTAAACAACAATCGTTTTGGATCAAATGGGTTCACACTCAATTTATGAAACAAGAGACAAGCATATGGACAAGCAGTCTAAACGAATGTATGGGTAGGTCATTAAAAATATATTAAAACTGAGAAACATTGTCGCATTAGTATTCGATGTTCACTTGGGAGGTGGAAGACACACTATTCTGGCACGACCCATGGTACGAAAATCAACCGCTTATTCTCAAGGAGTAATTCAGAAACGTTTGGATAAGAAGAGACTACTTAACTACCAATGTTAGAGACGTTAAAGACGGACAATGGAACTCACTCTTTAGGAGAATAACAGAAGGGCAGTGGATTCTCGAAGACATCAACAACATTCAATTTAACAACAGAGCAAACATACACCGGTGGGAAGCTGAAGGAAACGAGGAGCTGATACCCAACAAAGTGTGGAATGTTATTCGGGAAAAAGAACATATTGTTGATTGGGCTTCTTTGGTAATCTAAGGTAATCTGAGACATCAATTCATCCTTTGGCTAGCATTTCATGAAAGATTAAATACAAGAGATAGAGTCAAGAAATACATGGAAATCCCGGATGCGAGCTACCTACTACGTGAAGGAAATGAAGAAACGACTAATCACATACTCGGTTGTTGATCATTTGTATCGAAACTATGGAAGAGGTTTGCAAAGAACATGGAATTGGTCAATTTTCCAAAAGAATGGAAAGACATCAAAGAAGCTTTTGTGATTAAAGCAAAAGGTACAAAATTCAACTCGAAAATTTCAAATGCGAATTCGGTTCATTCGTATATTACATCTGGCTCGAACGAAACGTGAGATAATTCTCAAGAAACCGAAGAAGCATTGAGAAGACTTGGAAAGATATCATGATCGACAACAGCGCAAATTTTCTAATGTGGAGGTGTGTCCCGAAAAGCTAACAGAATTAGACTTATGCAAGAAAAATCATGATGTCACTAGAACATAAACTTTTTTAGCGAGATAAACACTTAAACTTGTGTGTTATTATATTAGGTAGATTGTAGACTATTTTCGTTTTAAATCTTTCAAGGCCTGTCTAGAAAGATACAATTCTTTCAATTTTTTCCCTTTGAAAGATTTTTTAATGAAATAATCCTAAGTCTTTCTTAAAAAAAACAAAACTTATTTGTATTACAAATATATAAGAAAAAATAAAAATTAGATAATAAAATATCTTTGGGGGTGGGGAAAAAAAATTAAACTAAGAATTGGAGATTTTGATTATGTTTTAATTTTTTATTTTCTTTTATGCCTGTTGAATGTTGAAAGAGTAATAATGGCATTGGAGTTTACATGATGACCAAGGGCATTTATGAAAAAGAAAAGTCCAACTCCATCTACAATTCAAAGTCTAGAAATTGACAAATTCCTTCATCTTCTCCATTTGCATTTACTCCTTTCAATAACCCTTCTTTCAACTACTCTCTCTCATTCAATCAATCTATTCTCTAGCCATGGACATGGAGCAGGAAGAGATGCAATTCCTAGGCTTAATCGGCATCTACGTCCAATCGTACAAAATAATCATTACATGGCGCAAACTCTTCAGTCGAATCACTCTAGCCTTAATCCTTCCCCTTTCAATCATCTTCTTAGCCCAGATGGAAATCAACGACATACTCTTCTACCGAATCGACCGCAACGAAGAACGCCTCGAACACACTCCATACAATTCCCCCAAATACGACAAACTTTCCGACCTTATTTCCTCCGAATGGGCTTTCTTCTTCCTTTTCAGACTCCTTTACTGGACATTCGTTTTAGTCTTCTCCCTCCTCTCCACCTCCGCCGTCGTCTACACCGTCGCCTCCGTCTACACCGGCAAACACGTCTCCTTCCGCGAGATCATCTCCGTCGTCCCCAAAGTCTGGAAACGCCTAGCCGTCACTTTCCTCTGCGCCTTCGCGTTCTTCTTCCTTTACAATATTGTTTTCACTTTACTCTTTGTTCTATGGGCTTTTACCCTTTCCGGATCCGACGGCGTCGGCCCGGTCACGATAATCGTCTTGTTTGTGGCCTACTTTATTGGGTTTATATACATGTCGATAATATGGCAGATGGCTAGCGTAGTGTCGGTTATGGAAGATTCGTTTGGATTGGGGGCTATGAGGAAGAGTAAGGATTTGATTAAGGGGAAGATGTGGATTGCCATTGTCATATTTGTGAAGCTGAATGTGTCTTTGGCGGCGATTCAGATTTTGTTTCAGCTTTTGGTGGCGTACGGCGGTGGAAGTGCGGCGCTGAAGATTGGGATGGGAGTTTTGTGTTTGTTGTTGTTGTTGAAACTGATTTTGATGGGATTGGTTATCCAAACGGTGTTTTACTTCGTTTGTAAGTCATATCATCATCAAAGTATTGATAAGTCTGCACTTTCGGATCATTTGGATGTTTATCTTGGTGAGTATGAACCATTGAAGGAGAAGGATGTTCAACTACAACACTTCCAAGTTTGACCCAGCAAATAATTTATAAATATATATACATAATGTAGTTCCTTATTATTAATTTCTTCTCTTTTTTTAGTTGTTAAACACAAATAAAAAAATATGGAGAAGTTTTTATCTTGTATGTACTAGTTGGGTCATTTGTGGGATTAAAGTAATTAATAATATACATATATGAAGAGGTTGAATTAATTGCTAATTATTTGGAGACTTCTATTTTAATTTAATTGAATGGACCACTTGTCAAGTGAAATTATGACCTCTTAAGGTGATAGCATTAAGTTTTTGTTTTCTTTTTTAAATTATTGGATCTCTTTCTTGGTGTTGTGTTAGATTATTAATGTACCAGATTAATTGAGTTGTTCAAATGTTTCTGTCATATATTTTTAAGCATAATTTAAAATATTATTTTAATTGTAATATAAGGATATATAAATATATTTTATTTAGAATGAGTACTTTACTAAATTGTAATATTAAAATTTTGCCCTAGATTGTTTATAAAAAAAACATAATGTTGTGTAAATTAGATATGAGGTAATTTATGCAGGATTTGTATATATGTGGCTCAAAATTTAGAAGCTATGGTCTTAGATGAAATTTTACCAACAGAAAATTAGAAAATTAAATAAATATAATGTCATGATGTCGACGGTTTACCAACTCTCTTAGAATTAGAGCTATTCTAACTTGAGGTTGGTTTATTGGATATATATATATTTAATCTTTTTTAATAAAATTTTTGTTTTGAATAAAAGAATATAAATAAAAAGTAAGTTATTTAAATTATTGTTGAATTGAATTATTATATATTTTTTTTAGAAAACGACCTAACATCATTTTATTAAAAAAACCTAAAAAAAACTCACATAAGTTATTTAAATCAAGCTAGACAAACTCTAAACTTGATTTTAAAATACATAAACGATAACAATGAAAAAAACAATACAACAATCCAATCAACAACCACAACCACGATTACAAAAAATTACGTTATTTTGAAATTATTTAAACTAGTGACTTCCTCATAAACAATACTCCATTTTTGACAAATCAACCAAGTTCTTTCACAAGTAGGAATTCGCCTCCACGTTCGGATAAGTGAGTTACTATCAAACATGATATCCCTTCAAACATGTTCCATATAATTTCGAACTCTTAAAAAAACTCTCACATTCCGCTCCATCCAAATGTGATAAATAATATAGGTAAAGAAACACTTAAAGACGTTTGAAGTGAAATCTTTACCTTTAGACTTGGTGAGAACGACTTCTTTAATATTCATCTAATCTCATAGAAAACTAAGAAGACCCGTAGATTTGGAAAATTTATCCAAATTAAAGAAGTAAATGTGCAGCCCCCAAGAATATGATCAATGGTTTTCTCATTTCCCACACATAAAAGACAACTTGAATCTGAAATGTTCATGTACCTCTTAATTCGACATCGCATATAAAGTCTTTCACGAAACGTCAACCACAAGATAAATTTATTTATATGAATAACTTTTGAGGACCACACCAAATGAAATCATCATACCAACTCTCCTTTAGCACGAACAACATCCCACACTATACTCAAGGAAAACCTGCCTTCACTTTCAACATTCAAAACTCGAGAATCCTCACGATCATTGAAATGATAAGAAGATATAAAATCGAGAATCCTCGTTCCTTCTAGTATAATCCTCAAAAGATTGTTCCATTCTTCGTTCTTAACTTGACGAATAGTAGCCATTTGACATTCCGTCCTGATTCGAATAAGAGCAAAATTTTTATTAAGTATAATTGGTTGATCCTCAAACCAAGGGTCATGCCAAAACAAAGTTCCGATCCCATTTCCAATATGAATTTTGAGCATCTTACTAGCACTATCTTTGAGTTTCAAAATATTTTATAGATAACACGCCATTTCGATCTTAATTTTGCACGTCCAAATGTTGATCTCATTCCTTATGAATCTCGAATGCACCCATCGAACACAAAGTGAAATATTTTTCTTCTACAGCACCAAAAAATAGTTATACGTGAGGGTTTTGTTCCAATAAACAAAATTCCTAATACCAATACCTCCTTGCTCCTTCGAATTACAAACATCAAGCCATTTCACATTCTTGCCTTAGCGTCCTTGACTCCCCCAAATAATGTTCCTCATTAGTTGATCGTTTTCTTTCATGACTTTATTTTGGAGAAGAATTTGTTGTGCTCAATAACCGATAATTCCCATAAACACCTTCATGACTAATTTAGTACGACCAACATAGGATAACCTCTTGGTAGCAATTTCATAATAGAATTCTTCATATTTTCAATCAATGACCTACACTGAGATATTTGGAGTTATTTGGATGAGAGTAGAATACCAAGATAACATACCGGAAGAGTTCCTTCATTAATACTTGTTAGATAAAATTAGATCGGTTAAATAAAACTTAACAAAAACAAATTCCTTGTGCAGGAACAGACAAAGAATCGAACCGGTCAAAGAACTTAACCGGTTAAGAAACCTGAACCGGTCAAGCAATCAAACCGACCAAACACATGACCGAACAAGAAAGACAAGATCGGTCAAATCAGAAAGCCAGAATCAATTAAACAGTCAGTCAATCAGAAGCCATGGAAAAACCCGAAGTCATCCGGTTAACATAAATAACCGACCAGCATAAAAAGACACTTAGGGTATCTGTTGAGAATGATACCGAAGGGACATACTTAGTATTGCCATGTTCATACAAGTCTGAGGACAGTCTGCAGGCTGCAGAACTACAAGATCTTTCTACTTAAGGATAAATCAGAAAGGCAATCTTCCAAGTACAGACAACTGTCCAACCGACAGTTGCCATATTAAGTAAAAGACAAACCTAGCCGGTTTGACCTACACACTGGAAGACTAGACCGCCAGGTCTGAAGACTAGACCGCCAGGTCTGAATCACTAAACCTCTGCTCAACCAATCAGATTCAAGGAAATGAAATGTGATCGTTGGCACATTTCACCTATAAAAGAAGGAGCTGAAGAGAAATAAATGCGGGTTACAAGCTCTGAATTTTCTACAGCCTAAGAAAAAGATTGTGTTCTATCTCTAAAAAAAGCTTAAGCGCTTATTTGAATTGTATTCTACAATTTCGGTTAAAATTGTACGGGTGTTATCGAGCAGGAAATAAGTCTCGATCGGATTGTTTGTATTCCTTAGTGAATATCCTTCTTGCGGTTTCAAGAGGAAGGGGTGACGTAGGAGTTTTATCTCCGAACATCCATAAAAACCTGTCTTGTTATTTACTTTCCGTCTGCTTTACTTTTTACTGATCTACACTAACCTAATAATACCGCTCCAACCGAATTACTAAGCTCCAAAACCGACCCAGTAATTTCCAAACCTGTCCTATTCAAATCCGGTTCTGCCTATCTCGTGTGTGTGCTGCTTAACCTGAAACAAACCACTTCCGCGCTTGAACTCTGTTCATGGGTTTGTGACAGTTTGTGTAGTATTGATACCCCGGTATTAATCTCTAACCGGATTAATCACCACCCTTTGAGTAAGACGCGATAACCGGCCAACCCCGGTCCCCCAGCCGCGACCTAGATCCTAACAATTGGTATCAGAGCAGTTAGTTTCAATACTCAAGCAAGCATGTCTTTCGATAGGCCCCCAATGCTAGAAGGTGACGACTTTTCCAACTGGAAGGCAAGCATGCACCTGCATTTAATCACCATGGATGATGAGATGCAGTTCATCATAGCCGAAGGACCGATAATAATTGATAAAGACAGAAAGGATTGGACAACTGAAGATAGGAGAAGAAACAATCTAGATAACCATGCCAGAAACCGCATCTCCAACGGTTTGGACAGAAACACGTACTGCAAGGTCAGAGATTGCAAAACAACATAGGAAACATGGGAAGCGGTGATTCAGATTCATGAGGGAAATGAAAGAACCAAGGAAAATAAGATAATGGTGGCTACTCAGAAGTTTGAAAACATCAAGATGAGACCGGGAGAAACAATGAGGGAATACAGTGACCGGTTCACAGGTGTGATAGACGAGCTAGAAACTCTTGGCAAGAGGTATGACAACAAGGAAGTCATCATGAAAGCGTTAAGATCTCTTCCAAGTGCATGGGACATAAAGACAATGGTGATGAGGGAATCAAACTGCCTAAGCAAGATGAAGCTACACGATGTATTCGAAGATCTTAAGGCATATGAGTTTGAAATGAGATCTAGGACTGAAGAAGAAGTCTCAGCCTCAACCTCAACCAGAGCATTGATCACATCCACAGAACCCGTTGCTCCCGCACTGATCAATACCGCTGAACAGTTCACCGAGGATGCCATGGCAATGCTTGCACAGAAATTTGGGAGATTCATGAAGAGAAGCCAACCGACAAACAACAACTATAACTATGGTGATAAATCTAATGTAAGATGTTATAACTGCAACTGTTTGGGACATTTCAAGTGGGAATGCAGAAAACCAAGAGGGATAACCGGAAACCGGACAATCAGAATAACCGAAATAACTATCAACAAACCGGTGAAGGAAGTGAGGAACAGAAAGCACTGATAGCCGATGATGGAAGAAGCTTATGGGCTCATAGTGACAATGATGATGAACTCACATTTCTCATGGCACACGAGGAACATGTATTTGACTCTCCTTGTGAAGAATTTACTAAAGATGAGCTATATAATGCATTAAATGATATGGTAGTAGAGTATAAGAACCTATTAACTTTATTACCTAATCAACTCAACTTTAGAACCGACCCCATAGTACCTACCTTGACCGAACCAAAGACCATACCACCTGATGAAGCCCCTACCCTAGAAACCGAGGCAGCAATTGAACTATGTTAGATAAAATTAGACCGGTTAAATAAAACTTAACAAAAATAAAACTCATGAGCAGGAACAGGCAAAGGACCGAACCGGTTAAATTACCGAACCAGTCAAATTACCGAACCGATCAAATTACCGAACCGGTCAAATTACCGAACCAGTTAAGAAACTCAACCGGTCAAGAAATTAAACCGACCAGAAACATGACCGCACAAGAAAGCCAGATCGACCAAAGCAAAAGGCCAGAATCAATCACTAGACAGTCGGTTAATTAGAAACTAATGGAAAAACCGGAAGTGATCCGGTTAACATAAACAACCGACCTACACAAAAAGACACTTCGGGTATCTGTTGTGAATGATACCGAAGGAACAGACTGAACATTGCCATATTCATACAAGTCTGAGGACAGTCTGCAGGCTGCAGAAAACCGTCCTACAAGATCTTTCTACTTAGGGATAAATCAGAAAGGCAATTTTCCAAGTACAGACAACCGTCCAACCGATAGTTGCCATATTGAGTAAAAGACAAACCTAGCAGATTTGACCTACACTGGAAGACTAGACCGCCAGGTCTGAATCACTGAACCTCTGCTCAACCAATCAGATTCAAGGAAATGAAATGTGACCGTTGGCACATTTAACCTATAAAAGAAGGAGCTGAAGAGGAGTAAAGCGGGGATTTTTAAGGGTGTTACAAGTTTTGAATTCTCAATATTGTGTTTTATCTCTAGAAAGCTTAAAGCGCTTATTTGAAATGTATTCTACAAATTCGGTTAAAATTGTACGAGTGTTATCGAGCAGGAAATAAGTCTCGATCGGATTGTGTTTGTATTCCTTAGTGAATATCCTTCTCGCGGTTTCAAGAGGAAGGGGTGACGTAGGAGTTTTATCTCCGAACATCCATAAAAACCTGTATTGTTACTTACTTTCTGCCTGTTTTACTTTATAACCGATCCACACTAACCGACTAATACCGCTCCAACCGAATCACTAAGTTCCTAAACCGACCCAACAATCTCCAAACCTGTCGTATTCAAATCCGGTCCTACCTATTCCGTGTGTGTGCTGCTTCAACCTGAAACAAACCACTTCCGCGCTTGAACTTTGTTCAAGGGTTTGTGACAGTTTGTGTAGTATTGAAACCCCGGTGTTAATCTCTAACCGGATTAATCACCACCCTTTGAGTGAGACGCGATAACCGGCCAACCCCGGTCCCCCAACCGCGACCTAGATCCTAACAAACTACCCTTTGAGACCGAACAGCTTAAGGAGTCAGTTCAAGAGTTGACCGAAGAGGAAAATGCCCGAATCTAGTATCGAATGGCCGCATGGAAAAGATCTAGTGAAATGGTAAGCGAAATGTGTAGTTATAAAAGACACCCTACGTGCATGTTTGGTCTAGGATACAAAAACAATAGATCCAAAAACCAAAAACACTTCAACAAAATGAGTCTCACAAAGGATAATCTTCCCTTTGTAAGCTTTGTCAGAAGTTCCTTAACCGTTGAAGAGGAATTAAGTGCCTATTATACGAAAGACAAACTAACCTATGTACGTCCAACCGATTCTGAAAAATGGCTTCACCCTGAGAAAAAGAAAGTCAAACGGTTCAAAAATAGGCAAGCCAACTCACAACCACATAGGACAAACCAAAGATCATCCCCCACATAAGGCCCTCTTAGGAAAGCAGAAAGACTCAAAACCGAGTGCAAGAAAATTAGTTAAAACCATAACCGGGAAAGTCGTCCGACTTGTTAAAGTCGATACCCAAGGGACTAATCACTTGTGAACCCAAGTAAATGTGGGTACCAAATAGTTGTAAATATGTATATTTTACAGGATATGAAGAAACGGCTAGGAAACTCTGAATGGTACTTGGATAGCGGTTGCTCCAGACACATGACCGAGAACAACAATCTTCTAACCGACATCAGAATAGACACCGGTGCATGAATCACCTTCGGTGACAACTCAAAAGGTAGAACCGTGGGCAAGGGTAAGATTGTCCATGGTAACTTGACAATTGATAATGTACTCTTAGTCGAAAACCTACGTTTTAACCTGTTAAGCATTAGTCAAATGTGTGATGCTGGATACACTGTAGAATTTCTTAAACATGCATGCTTAGTTAAAAACTCTCAAGGTATCACACTGCTAACTGGAAATAGGTTACGAAAAATTTACAAGGTAGATTGGAAAAATAAAGTAGAATATCCTGTCTGCATGATAGCTAAAACCGATCAAACCTGGCTGTGGCATAAAAGACTAAATCACTTAAACATGAAAACCTTAAACTATATTCGCGGTAAAATTTAGTCGAAGGAGTTCCTGACATAGTGTTTAATAAGGATAAGGTCTGTTCAGCATGTCAAATGGGTAAACAAACTAAGTCAACCTTTAAGAGTAAAGGACACATTCAATCTAACTGATGCTTAGATCTTCTCCACATGGATTTATTCAGACCGATTAGGGTCGTCAGCCTAGGAGGTATGCTTTACACTATGGTAGTCGTTGATGATTATTCTAGGTATACATGGGTAATATTCTTGCCATCCAAACGTGAAACCGCATCAAATTTGATTACACTGCTTAAACGTTTGCAAAATGAAAAATCAACACGCATTAATAGCATTAGAAGTGATAGAGGAACCGAATTTACAAATAGTACTCTAAATGCATTCCTTGATGAATCCGGTATTAGACACGAGTTGTCTAGTGATAGGACTCCTCAACAGAACGGCCTGGCCGAGAGAAGAAACCGAACTCTCAAGGAAGCCGCACGGTCCATGATAGCCGATTCGGGTATTGCTCAGAAATTCTGGGTTGAGGCTATCAACACCGCATGTCATACACAAAACCGGTCTCTGATTAACAAGTTTCACAATAAGACACTTTATGAGGTATACTTTGATAGGGTTCCTAACCTTAGGTATCTTAAGATTTTCGGTTGTAAATGCTACATTCACATAAATGGCAAAACCTATCTATCTGCTTTTGATGCAAAATCCGATGTTGGGATCATGCTAGGTTACTCAGCAGTTAGTAAAGCATATAGAGTGTATAACACTAGAACTTTAACCGTGGAGGAATCACTTCATGTTGTTTTCGATAAATCGGTTGAAAGCAACACTGCATCATGCTTTGATTTACACAACAGATTGGAAAATAACAATATCCATTCTGATAGTGAAGATGAGATTCCGGTTTTTAGGCAGTTTGTCCATGACCAAATGGGCAATGATGAAACCCAGCCGGATCAAGCTGTCCCACGACAAGAAGTTGACACTTCGGTCCAAACCGAGGAAATCGGTCGGTCTGACACTCCTGTTCAGCCTACCGATATGTCTAGCCTTGATCAAGTAAACGGTGATTTGGTAGACACTCCTGAACCGAATATCAAAAGGAACATAAATCATCCTCCTGAGCTAATTATATGTGACCCCTCAGAACCCGTTCGAACTAGGAGACAAATCCTGGAGGAATATTTCAATTCCGCTTTTATATCCCAGATTGAGCCGAAAAGAGTGGATGAAGCATTGTCAGATCCGGATTGGATCTTGGGAATGCAAGAAGAGTTAAACCAGTTTGAGAGTAACAAAGTCTGGTACTTAGTCCCTAGACCAAAAGACCAACCAGTCATAGGAACAAAATGGGTATTCAGAAACAAACTCAATGAAGACGGTTTGGTCACGAGGAATAAAGCCAGATTAGTGGCACAAGAATACAAACAGGAAGAAGGCATTGATTTTGAAGAATCATTTGCTCCCGTAGCTAGAATTGAAGCTATTAGGATTTTTCTAGCTTTTGCTGCATTCAAAAACTTTAAAGTTTTTCAAATTGATGTTAAAAGTGCATTTTTGAATTGTGACCTACGTGAAGAAGTATATGTTGAACAACCAATAGGTTTCAAAAACGCTGAACTGCCCAACCATGTATACCTCTTAAACAAAGCTTTATACGGTCTAAAGCAAGCTCCTAGAGCCTGGTATGACACACTAACCGCATTCTTGTTAAAACATGATTTCACCATCGGTTCGGTGGACAAAACATTATTTAAGTTTGAGAAAAAGGAACATATCCTACTTGTTCAAATATATGTAGATGATATCATTTTCGGTTCAACCGATCCTAAGCTATGTGATAAATTCTCAACCCTGATGACTAACAAATTTGAAATGAGTATGATGGGAGAATTAAGTTTCTTCCTAGGTCTTCAGGTTAAGCAACTCGAAGAAGGAACTTTCATAAGCCAACCCAAGTATACTAAGGAACTTCTAAAGAAATTTGGGATGGACACGTGCTCCTCATTCTCTACTCCAATGAGCTCATCGGTCAAACTGGACAAGGATGATGACGGTCAAGCAGTAGACCTGATAGCTTACCGAGGAATCATCGGTTCTCTCCTATACCTGACAACAAGTAGACCGGATATACTATTTGCGGTCGGTGTGTGTGGAAGATTCCAGGCCAATCCAAAACAATCTCACTACACAGCCGCAAAGCGAATCTTGAAATACCTAAAGGGAACTCCTGAAGTCAGTTTGTGGTATCCAAAGGACTCATCTTTCAACCTCACAAGTTACTCAGATGCAGATTATGCAGGTTGTAAAGTTGATAGAAAAAGCACCAGCGGAACATGCCAATTCCTAGGTGATCGGCTTGTTTCATGGCACAGCAAGAAACAGACATCTGTTGCCACGTCAACCACAGAAGCTGAATATCTGGCAGCCGGAAGTTGCTGTTCACAACTTCTTTGGATCCAACAACAATTAAAGGATTTCGGTATCACAGCCGAAGAGTCTCCAATTTTCTGTGATAATACAAGTGCCATAGCAATCACCTACAATCCGGTTCTACACTTTAGAACCAAGCACATTGATATAAGGCACCACTTCATTCGGGAACATGTCATGCTGAAACATATCCGGCTGAAAACATATCACAAAGCCTCTGCAGGAAGCTAAATTTTCTCAATTCAGACTCACACTCGGTTTAACCGACATTAGTCAGATCATTCATAAAGATGCTTAAAAGAGAAATCAGTTCGGACAGACAAAACCGGTAGTTCCTCCTAAATTGTCGGATTCCAAATTTCCCAAGGTATCTATGGAAGAACCGCTTTGTCTATCAGTTAGAGTAAACTGACCGGTTACTTAGTGCATGCACCAAATAACCGCATCAGGACGAATGACTGATAACCGACCGGTTTGGAAATGGTTTATTTCGGATTATTTGGCCTCCAAACAAAAGTGGAATAATTATCTGTGTTTAAACTTATCTGTTCTGAAAAATTACCTTTTCAAAGTAAAACGGTCATACCTCAAAAGACGTGAAGATACGATATCTTTCACCGTCCAGGCCTATGACCCACATCCTAGGTTGTAGACATGCTTATTTTATGCAAAATACATTATCCTATGGTTAATAGACATAATTACCTGCGACACAATGGATAATACTATCATCCCTCCACTAATATATAAGTTAGGCAAACCTTATCCTCTTACTAAGACTAAATGTCTCAGTTTCCAAACATCCTTCAAGTGGATTTCGATTCTGCTCAAGGCACTGAGCATTATGAAGTCTTCAAGATGATTAAGTCACTTGAAGACACCAGTCTCAAACACTTTCTAGATGACAAACATGTCATCTTTCCGGAATAAGTCCTGTAATTCTTTTACAATGCTAGGGTTTTTCGAGGTACTCCTCACTTTGATACCCACATTCAGTCCAAAGTGGGAGGGAGTGTGTTTGACTTCACAGAAAGTGATTTCGCAAGATGCTTCGACCTTCCGAAGCAAGGGCTTACTGACCTAAACGTTCCGGCTGAACCAAAGGCCGAAATCGCCTTAAGCTTTTCTCGGTCAGACCGCCCGGTCAATGACCACGGTGCCAGGTCATCGCTGAGAGCTGAGTACCAGCTTCTCAACGATGTTATCGGTCGAAGCATCCTGGGTAGGGATGTAACAAACACTTACTGTGCTGCGGTTTTTAACATGATGTCTGCCATAACCACGGGTACGCCAGTCAACTGATCAAGGGTGTTGTTCGATGTCCTAATCTGGATGATCGGCATTCGCCAAACCGGCCTCATCCCCTAGATAAGCTGCCTACTTTTGGAACTTGGGGTTCCGCTTTGTCTAGGAGAAGGGTTGAACCAAGCCCAGGTCATCACCAAAGAGGTCACCGACTCATTCTATGAGCGGTTTGAGAAGGCCTGGAAGAGGAGGAATCGCCATCTCAACTCATTCAGCAACTAAGTCACTCCTTCATACAACCGGTCATTTTGCTGTACGCACCGGTCGTATCAATGTCCAACCCCATCATGATCATTTCGGTTTAGTCTATGATATTTTCGGTTTTAATTACTTATCTCCGGTCTCTTGTACCCTTTTCATTAATGATAGTAACTTTCAACTTCCAACTACATGAGTAATTACTATCTAACAAGATTAGTTACTTTCCAACTAGATTCCTTACCTCGAGCTCCGCAACCGGTCAAAAGTAACTCCTTCCCAAGGAGTTTTGGAAACATAAATATTCTCTTCATTAATAAGACAAAACTGAATTTCAACATTAAATGCTAATATTTTCCCTCCAATTTCGGATCTATATAAGGAACCCCACCTTATCAACTTAACACATCTCAAAACAAAACTCTTGAACTCTCTTTCTCTCTTGGCAAAGTTTGAATCATGTCGAGCCGAACTCTAAGGAACTTTTTGAGCATCGATTTCGACTCTTGAATGGAACATTGGGACCTGGAAACAAATGAGCTCATGTTTGAGTCCCTAATCGACACCGGTCTTCGGGATTTTCTCGAAGAATCCGGACCCATACTCATTCCGGAAATAACCCAGTTTTTCAACAATGCCTCTATAAGAGGGGATTTCATTGTTTCAGAGGTGAGAGGTCGCTCTGTCTTTATCGACGAGAGCGAATTCTCTAAACTGTTCAACCTGCCCACAGAAGGGTTTTCTGACTTCCCAACCCGAGTCGGAAGTGCCGCAACCGACTATTCAGAAATGTTCTCCGGAACCGATGTACCGGTGGAGAACCACGGGCTAAAAACCCGCCTTGCCCACCACATCCAACTCCTCTACGAGATTGTCAACCGATTCATCATTTGCCAAACACCGAACCAACACTACTCTAAGAGAGTGTTCGACATGATGACCTACATTGTCAGCAATACACCTATAAATTGGTCATTGGTCATCTTCCAAAACCTGAAGAAAATGGTCGAGACAAAGAAAGGTCTCGGTTACGCTCCTCACCTCAGCCGGCTCTTTCTCAAGTATCGTCACGAATATGGACCAGGTACACTGGCAACCCCATCAAATGTCCTCGATAAGGACGGGGTGGAGGACAAGCTCTCCAGAATAGTCATTACATAGGTTGTAATTTCATTTCCTATGTATTCTAAACCGATCAATGAATCGGTTTTTATCATGTATCTTTCTTTTCAATGAATATCTAATCTTTAAGTTCGTTAACCGGGTCAAAACCGCAATATCCATCTAACTAACCGGTTAGTATCAATAGATCACCTCGTTGAAAAATCCGGTCAAAAACCGCATCCTCGCGGTTAATAAATCGCATCATTTAATAAACGGTTTCAAGAAGAACCGATTCCTCAAAGGTTAAAATAACCGAAATCAAAAGACCGCTCAAAATTTTGGAGGGAATATTCCCGCCTATGATTTCCCGCCTAAGGCTTCCCGTCTAAAGTTTCCCGCCGATCTTTTCCCGCCCATGGTTTCCCGCTCAATGCTTTTGGAGGGAAAATTCCTACCTAAATCATGATGGTACAGTTCGCGACGGTTGGAATTCCAAACCGCAACTATAAATAGGGTCCATAGTCATTTTATTTCATTCTCACGCGAATCGACTTTCTCTCTCTAGCTCTCAGCTTCTTCAAACTATCAAATTCCTTATTCTCTTGCTTTCTCGGTTCGATCATCCAAAATGGGTCGCGATTCAGTATTGTTCAAACATATCATCCAAGTCGATTTTGAGGAAATCCGGGCAAACGGGTCGGCTCCGGCAAAGCAGGTATTATCCAGAATCTCCGAGTCCGGCCTCGAATACTTTCTGGACGGTCCATTCATACTATACCAGGATGCGGTTAACGAATTTTTCCGAACCGCATTCATCACCGGAGGATCTATCCTTGCCAACATCGGCGCGGTCAGCAACTCGAACTGACGGAGAAATCGGTTTCTGATATACTACATCTACCATCCGAAGGGAGCAACTTCTCGGCGGCTTTAGATGAAGAGACTTTTGAAGCAGCTTGCCAGGTTCTCTCGGAAACCGCGGTACCTATCGAGATCTCCGGAAAGAAATCATCTCTTCGACCGGAGTACAGACCGTTATGTGATATTTTCACAAAATCGGTCCAAGCAAGAGGGGGAAACTATGACAGTCTCACCCGGGCAAAGATTGAGATGCTTGCCGGTTTAGTCAACGACATCAAAATAAACTGGGCTAAGGTTATTTTCAACAACCTATGTGAAATGGTGGATCCGGCTTCCACTCGGTCATGGGGATACGCCATCCCATTTGGAAAAATCATGCGCCACTTCAACATCAACACAGGCCCTGGTGTCCTCCTTTCATTATCAACACAGGCCCTGGTGTCCTCCTCTCATCCAGCAAAATTATGAAGTCTCAGCAATTCAAGGAGAGGAAAAGCAAAAGGAATGCCTCCGGTTCTACAGGTGGCCGAAAGAAGAAGGCAACCGGTAAGAGAGCAGCTCCGGTCAAAGAAAAATCCGGAAGCAAGAAAGATAGACAACCAACCGGATCGGTTGATCCACGGTCCGAAACCCCCAATGTTGAAGATTCGGCATCCAGTTCTGACCGAACCATTTCACAAATTACCGGAGGAGATCAGTCCGGTAAGGGGAAAGGACCGATAGTCGAGGATCAATCGGTCAGTCATGATAACGCTGACACCGGCTCGGGCATGCTTGAGGAGGAAGACAACTGTGCTGACGATAACACCCGAAAAACGGCCGAGGAGCTCGTCAGCAGAATCATGGACGAAATACATCAAGAAGCTAACGCGGCATCCGAAGTATTCTGTCAATGGATCCGGCACCGGCATCATTTATTCTACAAACACATGCTACCGGGTCTAACTGTTGGCCAGAAATTCGAAAAATTGATGGAGATAGAGGAGGAGGTCATCAACCTCACAAAGGCTCAAGATGTCACAACCGCCTTAGAACGATACACGATGGTAGAACCGCGTGCTCGGTTACAAAAGCTCACCGACCACATTCAACGCCTTCAAGAAAAGCATACTACGGGAACACCAAATTCTCAACTTCAACTCTTGGTGTTGGAATTGCTTGCGGTCAAAGAAAGGGCCCTGACCGAGGAGGTGGAGCGGCTTGAGGTAGTGCCCGAACACCAAGATACAACGAACTCATCGCCTCCTTAGGATGTTGGCGGTCAGAATCCGACCAATGAAGAGCTATCTTCTCCTCCACCGGATCAGACAATCAACATGACCGAAGTCAGGACAGAGACACCTCTCACAGACCATTGAGCATCTGCTCAAACCGGGGATTCGGAACCGGCCATAACGAAAGAGAGGGTCAAAACTCTCATTGAAAAATTTTTCAACGACGCGGTTCAGCCTTGGAGGAAGAAAATAAAGGAAATCGCGGTTAAAGCAGTCGAGATAGCCAAGTCGACAAAGGATGATCTAAACAAGGCGGTCGATCGGATCACATCGGTTGAAACGAATACGGATCGACTGTACAGCGGTCAACTTGATCAAACCAAGGCATTGGAGGATTTAAATTCGAAGCTGGTGGACGAACTCGCTTCGGTCAGCCAAAGGGTAATGACCCTTGAAGAAACGACCGATCAAAGGTTGACAAAGGTCGATGAGGACCTGGCTCAGTCAAGTGCCCAAGCCGGCTCAACACTTGACAGGGTAATCAACCTTGAAGAAAAGAATACAACCCTTTAAGAAAAGAACGCCAAGCTTGAAGCCGATCTCAAGGCGGTCACCGAACAGGAGGCAGAGTTAATAGCGGCTAAGCTGGCTGCCGATAAAGCAATTGAGGAGGCGAATTCTCTCGCGGCTCAGAAACTCCAAGATGCGCTGGACGAGAAGACCCGTATACAGAAGGAAGCGGCAGCGGCTGATGCGAACATAGCCGGTCATATGCAAAACCTAGCGGTCAATGCACCGGCCATCGCAAAGACCATAGCGGCTCAACAAGCCAAAGATGCTCTCTGGCTAAGGGCCCAACAGGAAACATATAATAACTTCGCCAAGGCTCACAAGAAGTCCACGACGGTCGTTTCCTCTTCCATTCCGGTAACACGCAAAAGAAAGGCTGCTTCGAGACAGGCGCAAATCACCGGACTATTGACAAAGTCACTGACACGATTATTGACCCTCCACCCAACCCGGCTTTGCAAACCGAGGATGATTTCGAGGAAGAGCTCGAGCCACAACTCCAAAGACAGCGGTGTTTGAATGTGGTCCCAATTAGATCAATCGGTCAACCGTTCTCTCCTCACACCGGCACCTCAGGCGGTCAAGGTCCCTCTTCAAGGCCGGTTCAAGCGGACAAGGGAAATTCAAACGACGAACTGCTGGATCATTTCCTACCGTCCAGATCGAAGAAATAGGGACTTTATTTACTATCTTTACTTATGTTTATTTCGGTTATTATATATATAGTATTTTGCCTTAGCATATTCCTTATATATAAAGTGATTTTTGGAAACCGGCCTACATTTGCATTCTTACATGATTTTGAATATTTTAAATAAAATAATTAAAAAGGGAGAAATTGTTAGATAAAATTATATCGGTTAAATAAAAATTAACAAAAACAAATTCCTTGTGCAGGAACAGGCAAAGAATCGAACCGGTCAAAGAACTTAACCGGTTAAGAAACTCAACCGGTCAAGCAATCAAACCGACCAAACACATGACCGAACAAGAAAGACAAGATCGGTCAAATTAGAAGACCAAAATCAATTAAACAGTCGGTCAATCAGAAGTCATGGAAAAACCGGAAGTCATCTGGTTAACATAAATAACCGACCAGCATAAAAAGACACTTCGGGTATCTGTTGAGAATGATACCGAAGGGACAGACTTAGTATTTCCACATTCATACAAGTCTGAGGACAATCTGCAGGCTGCAGAATACCATCCGACAAGATCTTTCTACTTAAGGATAAATCAGAAAGGCAATCTTCCAAGTACAGACAATTGTCCAACCGACAGTTTCCATATTAAGTAAAAGACAAACCTAGCCGGTTTGACCTACACACTGGAAGACAAGACCGCCAGGTCTGAATCACTAAACCTCTGCTCAACCAATCAGATTCAAGGAAATGAAATGTGACCGTTGGCACATTTCACCTATAAAAGAAGGAGCTGAAGAAGAATAAATGCGGGTTACAAGCTCTGAATTTTCTACAGCCTAAGAAAAAGATTGTGTTCTATCTCTAAAAAAAAGCTTAAGCGCTTATTTGAATTGTATTCTACAATTTCGATTAAAATTGTACGGGTGTTATCGAGCAGGAAATAAGTCTCGATCAAATTGTTTGTATTCCTTAGTGAATATCCTTCTCGCGGTTTCGAGAGGAAGGGGTGACGTAGGAGTTTTATCTCCGAACATCCATAAAAACCTGTCTTGTTATTTACTTTCTGCCTGCTTTACTTTTTAACCGATCTGCACTAACCTAATAATACCGCTCTAACCGAATTACTAAGCTCCAAACCGACCCAGTAATTTCCAAACCTGTCCTATTCAAATCCGGTTCTACCTATCTCGTGTGTGTGCTGCTTCAACCTGAAACAAACAACTTCCGCGCTTGAACTCTGTTCAAGAGTTTGTGACAGTTTGTGTAGTATTGAAACCCCGATATAAATCTCTAACCGAATTAATCACCACCCTTTGAGTAAGACGCGATAACCGGCCAACCCCGGTCCCCCAGCCGCGACCTAGATCCTAACAATACCCATGATAACATAAATGCTCGCCTTTGTTTCCTCTTTCACACCACCATAGAACACCAAACTTTTTTCTTCATTACTGAACAAACCTGTAATACTAGAACAAATAGTCAATACTTCTTTAATAGTGTTTATGGAATCAACATCAGCGTGTGTCACAATGAACAAGTCGTCTGCAAAATAAATATGTATGATCTTTTCCTCTTTGCATTGTGTATGGTAGATGTATATACCTTTACAACATCCTAAAGAGGCAACCTAGGATCTCCATGATACAGACAAAAAGGTAAGGAGAGAGAAGATCCCTTGTCTTATCCCGTGTTCTCCTTTGAAAAAACTCATCATGGATACCATTTACACTAACAATAAAGTGAGGAGTCGAAATACATTGCATACACTCAACAAAAATATAAGGGAATCCAGACACAACCAGAAGATCATGAATAGAATTCCATTTAATAGAATCAAACGCTTTATGAAT
Source organism: Impatiens glandulifera (assembly GCF_907164915.1). Taxonomy (NCBI): domain Eukaryota; kingdom Viridiplantae; phylum Streptophyta; class Magnoliopsida; order Ericales; family Balsaminaceae; genus Impatiens; species Impatiens glandulifera. The sequence continues at coordinate 44,918,524 of NC_061864.1, forward strand.
ATCAATCTTAAATGCTACACAAGAAGAGATTGACTTCTTACTATATCCTTTTAAGAGGTCTTGCATAAGGAGAATGTTATGAAAAATAGATCTATCAGGAATAAAAGTTGATTGCCCAAGACTGACGAGTTTAGAAATAACATATTTTAACCGTTTTAAGATAATTTTTGTGATAACATTATAAATAACATTACAACAGGATATATGTTAGAAATCTTAAATATTTTTGGGTATGAAGTTCTTAGGAACAAGAATGAAAGTAGTGGTGTTCCATTCTGGCCCACCACCATCCAATTGTCCTTGAAGTATGTCGCATTAAACCCATCTGAACCCGAGCTTTTATCTCCATTCATACTAAACAAATTTTGTCTGATCTCCTTTGTAATAACATCCTCTATTAATCTCCAACTGTCCTCTATTTTTCCATTCCCATTGCCATTGCCATTTCCATTTCCATTGCCATTGTCATTGCCATTGCCATTGCCATTGCCATTGCCATTGCCATTGCCATTGCCATTGCCATTGCCATTGCCATTGCCATTGCCATTGCCATTGCCATTGCCATTGCCATTGCCATTGCCATTGCCATTGCCATTGCCATTGCCATTGCCATTGCCATTGCCATTGCCATTGCCATTGCCATTGCCATTGCCATTGCCATTGCCATTGCCATTGCCATTGCCATTGCCATTGACAATCTCATATAGTAAGGTCATATGACTTGATGTCTATTTTTTAATTCCAAATAGAGCTTGATAATAGTGGATTTCCTCTTGATGGATCTCTCTTTGTCTTTGAGCAATGCTGCCATCCTCCTTTTTAAGACTCACAACACGGTTTTGAATATTTCTGGTTGCGCATTTCCGAAAGAAGAAATTTGTATTCTTATCTCCAAGTGACAACCAATTTTGTCTTGATTTTTGCTTAGCAAAACTTTTCACAAGAGAGCTTAAAATCCGAAAGTTAGATAACGAATCCTTCTCATTCTGTAAATATTGGCTCAAGTCACTACCTTTCATGTATTGAATTTAAATTTTCTCAAGTTTGATTCTTATTTCTAAAACTTTCAGGGATATATTACTATATAGTTTTATGTCCAGTTTTTGAAGATGAGCCTTAAGATGCCTTAATTTTTAAGAAATCTTATACATCTTAGATCCATTAATAGGAACAGCCCACACCTTTTTAAGAATACCTTTAAATTTGTCGTTAATCATCCAAAAGTTAAAAAAATTTGAAACTTTTGACCTTTTTCACTTTTTCCCATGACAGTTTGATAGGGCAATGATCTAAAATCCCATTGTTAATAATCTAAATATGACTCTTTGGGTATTACATAGCCCTTGTCTCATTGATTAAGCTCATATCAATGTGACTCCTTCACATTTGATCATTTCCCCTCATCGATGACCATATGAAGTGATTTCTTGTATTTATATGTTCCATGCAACTAATCTCCCTAATGCAATTATTAAAGTCAATCATACTCTGGGGAGTTTCCGCTTTTGGAGTTCTCTAATTTTCAAACCTTGTAACATTGAAATACCCCATTATAGCCCATGGTTTACGGTCATCAATCCAATCCTTTAAGCTATTCCATAATTGCTTCCTACTTCTTTCCGAATTATCCCTATATACCACTACCACATATAAGCACAATTGTGTTCTCTTACATTCATTAGTAAACATCATCCTGATTTCAACTAAAGTAGTATCCCAACTAACTCAAATTCTACTCATTCTAGAGCTTGCATTACGGATAAACCTGCTATCATCACCAAAACAAAGTGAGCCAATTTGATCCACATTATTAAGCTTAACTTTCGTTTCCAATATGACAATAATAGTAGACTTGTATTTTTCAATTATCCCCTTGATCTTTTTACATTTGAGGGGATCATTGATCCCTAATATTCCAGGTTAGGAAATTTATGGTTGAATGAAAGAATTGGATTCTAGACTTTCCTCCTCGACCTTATCTTTGCTCATTTTCTTCTATGCTCTTTTTCTTGTCTTTTCCAATTTAGGGACTGCTGCACTATCAATTTCATGTGTGTCACCATTAAATTCTGATGAGATTCTTACAATAGAAGAATATTGAGGGGATTAAACTATATCAGTAGAAGATGAATGCATTATATGAATTCTTCTTTCGTTGGTAATTGGGCTAGCGTCACTCTTCCCCTTAGAAAATTCATTTACATCCATAATTTACAATACAACATGCATACAACCATAATTGACATCGTTTGAAGAGGTATTAGCAATTGATGCTTCACTATCATACGTTATTGGGTCTATTATATTCTTATCAGCCTTAACATCTGAGATATTTCCAATTTCAGAATCCTCTATTTCAGAGACCAAGCCAACTATCATATTGGCCACTTTTCTTTCCTATTTTTTTTCTCTAGTATGAATAACTGTATTTCTCCTATTCTTATTTTCGGTATTGTTTGTTATCTACTTATCCATTTTCTCATACATGTTCTCATCTTCTATATATCTAATTATCAGTCTATCATCAGGATTGACGTTTTGTCTTATGTTCACTGTATTTATAGTCTTGCTCAAAATCACGTAATCTTTAGGCATCCTCCATCAAGAGTAATTGTTAGATTAAGTTAAAGAAAGAAAAAGGGGGAAAATAATTAAATTAAGATTAAAGAAGAAATATTTAATTAAGTTGAAAAATGAAAAATGCTTTCATTGATTAAAATTAACTTAAGATAATTCAAATGAATACGACATAGTTTTGATGATGTGTTGATAAATGAATAAAACTAAGTTCTGTAAATGTTTAATGCACGGGTAGAGTTAAAGAGGCGCTAAGAGAAGTCTGAAGAAGTACTAGAAGTAGCCTTGCGTTAATAGTAGTTTGAAGAAGCGCTGGCAGCAGCCTTGTGCTAACAGCAATCTGAAGAAGTGCTAACAACAACCTTGTGCCAACAATAGTCTGAAGAAACGCTGACATAAGCCTTGTGCTAACAGAGGTATGAAGAAGCTCTGGCAGCAGCTTTGCGCTAACAGAAGTTTGAAGAAGTGCTGACAGCAGCCTTGTGCTGACAATAGCCTTGCGCTAACAGTAGTCTAAAGAAGTGTTGACAGCAGCCTTGCGCTAACAACAGTCTGAAGACTGTCTTGCGCTAACAGTAGTCTGAAAAAGCGCTAACAGTCGTGTAGCCAAACAGTAGTGTTGCCTCAATAGTTGAGTTGCGCCAACAACAAAGTTGCAACAGTAGTATTGTGTCTACAGTTGTGTTATGCTAACAGTTGAATTCTACAACAGCTTAATACAATGAATGTACAACTGCCACATACACGATTATTTTACTACGCCACACAGTACTATCCAGTAAACCCTATTCTACCGAATATTCCACGCACTACCATCCCGTACGCCACATTCCAACAAATTTTATTCTTGTGTACTATCTCGTTCACCTGGCGTACAACCATCGAAAAGCTGACACATATCTATGAATTAGATTCGACCATTGCTACGCTTCAAATATAAAAAAGCATCAGGATACAACAACGATCTCCCTCGTACTGTTAGTGAATTTACGCACGATCTCTGAATCTCTATATCTTATAATCCAAAAGGCTCTTTGATCAATCTCTCACTAAGTTGATTATGCAAATTACTACGTTAAGATGAGCGATAATCTGTTGTATTAATTCATAGTAATTTTAGTGTTCTAAGTTGAACAGAACGTTGTCTGTTGAACAGAGTGTGTTAGCTAAGAGTTCAGAAACAAATAGTTGTTAAGACCTATAATCTAAGTGGATTTGTGTAGAAGCTATTGTTGTCACCGATCCTAACAAGTGGTATCAAAGCAAGGTTTTCTATTTAAAGCATCTATATATATCATAATTATGTATATCCTAAAAAAATCTTAATGTTCCCAAAGGAAGATTATAATGATTGGAAGATCAGAATGCAAACTCATTTAGCCGCTCAATATAATGATATGTGTTATATCATCACTGATGGTCCCATGAAGATTTTGAAGGTCAATACAGTCATAACTACAACTGAGTGTGCTCTTGAGATGAAGGAGAAGCCCATATATGAGTGGACAATTGAAGACAAGAGGAAGGCCAACCTCGACAACGTGGCCAAAGACATTTTGTACTATACTCTTGACAAGAACATGTTCAGCAAGATCAAGTCATGTTCTATTGCCAAAGAAATTTCGGAGAAGCTGACTCAACTCTGTGAAGACAACGACCAAACCAAAGAAAATAAGTTGATGGTTACCACGCCGAAGTTTGACAGCATCAAAATGTGTCCTAGTAAGACAATGACTGAATTCGTTGAAAGATTCAGGAGTATAGTCATTGAGCTCTCAACTCTAGGAATGGAATACATCAACAAAGAGGTTTGTTAGGATCTAAATCGCGGACCGGGGTCTGGCCGGTTTGCTTTTTCTGACTAAACTCAATGGTTGGTATTTAATCTGGTTAGAGATTAACACCGGGTTTCAATACTACACAAACTGTCACAAACCCTTGAACCGAGTTTAAGTGCGGAAGCGGTTTGTTTCAGGTTGAAACAACACACACGGGATGAATAGGGATAGAGTTTGGAGAATGTCGGTTTGGAGGTTAACAGGTCGGTTTGGAGTTTTGTTAAAGTGATGTAAATCGGTTAGAACAGTACGAGTCTGTTAGAAAGTAGAACCGGCAGAAATTAAAGAACAAGACACAGGTTTTTATGGATATTCGGAGATAAAACTCCTACGTCACCCCTTCTTCTCGAAACCACGAGAAGGATATTCACTAAGGAATACACAAACACAATACACGATCGAGTCTTATTTGTTGCTTGATAAACACTCTTACAATTCTCATAGAAATTGTAATCACACTTCAAATGCACACTTAAGCTTTTTAATCTTAGAGAGATAAACACAACTTGTAACTTGGATTGTTAGCTCTGAATTATCGTGACTTTTATAACTTGTAACTTGGGTTGTAAGCTCTGAATTATCGTGACTTGTTGCTGCATTTACTCCTTTTCTGCTCCTTCTTTTATAGGTGAAATGTGCCAACGGTCACATTTCTTCAACAGATACCTTCCGAGTAATCCTTGAATCTGATTTGTTGAGTAGAGGTTCAGCATTGCATTAATTGCGGTTTAAGCTTCCAAGGCATGGAGCAGACCGGCTCTGATTTGTCTTTTACTTAATATGGCAACTGCCGGTTGGCTAGTTACCTGCATCTGGAGAACTGCACCTTTGACCTTTACCAAAGTGGTAACTGTCTCTTCAAGCAATCTTCTGCAGCTTTCAGAGTATCATCAGACTTGTATGGAAATGGCAATGTCACAGTCTGTTCCTTTGGTATCATCTTCCACAGATACTCAAAGTGTTCGTTTGCACCAATTTGTAGATTGTACTAAGTTGGATAATCTTGACTTCTTTCTTTAAGTAGTCTCTTCGTCGGTTTTCGGTTGAATACTGCATTTCAGTTTAGGATGTCTTCCGGTTGTTTATAGTTTCAGGTTAACCGGATAACTTCCGGTTTTGGATACATCATTTGCTTCTTCTTCTAACCGGTTTGATTACTTGATCGGTTAGATTCTTGACCGGTCAGATTCTTCACCGTTCTTGGTTCTTGACCGTTCCTGCACAAGAAATTTGTTTTTGTTCAGTTCTTATTTTAATCGGTCTAATTTATCTAACAATTTCTCCCTTTTTGATTATTTTATTTAAAATATTCAAAATCATGTAAGATGTAAGAAGTAGGCCGGTTGTTTTAAAAGTTTGTTTGGCCGGATTTTTGGAAAAAATTTGAGAAAAATTTTGTATTTAAAATAAAAATTTTATCTTATCAATTTCTCCCTTTTTGACTATTTTGTTTAAAATATTCAAAACCATGTAAGAAGTAAATTGTAGGCCGGTTTCCAAAAATACTATATATATATATAAATAGGAAATATAGTAAAGTTGACATAAAGAACAGATAATTGAAAGTCTAATCCCTATTCTTGTTGTCCTTAGGCATATATCTCTTGAGGTATTCAGCCATCACTCCCTTTCCCGGATTGCACGGATCGATGCCAACACCGGAGGAAGATGCTTGACCTCCGAGGTGCCGGTGGTTGGTGAAGCCTGTACTTGTGAAGGGATCGATCTGAGTGGTAACACATTGACACACCACGCTCTCTTTATTAGCGGTACAGCCTCGTCCTCAACCTCCACGATATCTGGTGAATCCGGGTTGATTGGAGGAGCATTGGTCGGTTTAATAATGTCAGCCAACAGCTGTTGAGTCTATTTAGCCGTTGTCTTCTTGGTGGCCTTTCTCTTTCTGGTTACCGGTCCGGTTGAGGGAGCAGCCGGATTTGATTGTTTATTTGTTTCGGCGATATCTTCTTCTATCAACTGTTGTTGAATTAGCCGAGCCGCGTCCTCATTCGCTTGTACCGCTTGTTCCGGTGCGGCATTTTCTACCACCTGAACATGTTGGGCCAGGGTCGCATACGCCTGTTCCCTTTCCTTCAGAATCCGCATGTTCTCGTCTTCAGCTTTTTGGAGCTTTTGAGACGCGATCTCATTCTCTTTCTCAAGCGCTTCGTCGGCCGCTAGCTTGGCCGCAACCATTTCCGCGAGCTGTTTCGAGACCGCTTTTAATGACGCTTTGGTCAGGGCATGCTTTTCTTCAAGCTCTGTCATTCTTTGAAGTATTGAACCGGCCTGGATACCAGATTGAAGCAGACCCTCTTCAAGAGATGCCAACCTTTGATCCGTTGACGTAAGTTGTTGGGAGGTATGATTGTGACTCTCTTCAAGAGTCGCTAACCTTAGATCCGTTGAACCGAGCCGCTGGTCGGTTTGAGCAAGACCGTCCTCTAGAGTTGTAGTTCTATGTGTCGTGGAGCTGATCAGTTGGTCGGTTAGGCCGTAATTCTCTTCAACGGCTGTAAGCCGTTGGATCGCCGAGTTGAGCATTTTACCGGTAGACTTAACCAACCGGTGTGATTTCTTTGCCTTTTCTTTCATTTTAGATTGCCATGGGATGATGGCATCTTGACAGAATTCCTCGATGAAATCCTTGACGTGGTCCTCGGTTAGTGCAGGCACCGGCGATTTATCGGTTTGTGGGGACTCGGGCTGATCGGTGAGCGGATTACCCGTTTCGGTTTCAATTCTGTTGACCGTGGATTCCGGTGGAGGAGGGGAATTCTCGGCCTCTTCCGGATTCGGACCGCCATTGGATTTGGATCCTCCATCATCTTCAGGATTAGATCTTGAAAAGTGTGAAGCTTCTTGATGACCAGCTTCCGATTCCAACCGTGTCATCTCATCGGTTAGCTCTTTTTCCTTAGCCTTTAACATTTCCAGCACTATTACATCGAGCTGGTTTGTCCTCTTTAGGGACATTCTGTTCCTGAAGGTGAAGGATGTGGCCGGTGAGTTCATTCAACCGGGCGTGTGTTTTAACTATCCTTCCTCTTCTAAGAGCGGTGACAACGCTCTTTGTCTTCGTAAGGTCGAACACTGACCTCTCCATTTCCACTAATTTTTCCCATTTCTGATGAGCGGGACACTCTGGTAACATGTCAGCATAACCGACTTCCTCCCGTTGGAGAGCCCACTAATAGTAGACATTGCTCACAACATGAGCCTGCTTGAAAAGTTGCTCTATTATTTGAGAGACAAGTCCCTCTCCCAATTGTTGAATGTCGTCGTCTACGGTTCCGTGTGCCTCCGGTTGTCTGACTGAATCAGATTCATCATTAAGATTTGTGGCCGGATTTCCCTCATCGACGAACTTCCCTTTTCCTTGTTTGACCGATTTTGCTCGGTGTCATTGGTGTTGGTGCGGCTGGAGCTAGATGCGGAGTCCTCCGGATTATGGGTGTCGGCTGGAATATTAGCCGATCCGGATGTGTGGGGAACCACCTTGCTTCCGGATTGTTTTGTCGCCGGAGCCTTCTTCTTCCTAGGCTGTGATTTCTTTGATTGGGTGGATGGTTGTTTAGCGGTTGAGACCT